>NC_086322.1:203918810-204103810 GCF_036172605.1 Pelobates fuscus
TCTCAAGCATATGAATGCTGTAGACAGTTGAATAGGAAACCATACGAATAGGTTTACACTCCTAGCAGTCAAACTGGAACAGCATACAATAAATCCTCCCCCAAGAATGAGACGACACTTCACTTTGAGGGTTAAAACAGGAACTCCTTGTGCTAGCACATACAACCTCTTTTATTTACTATCCACTAAACATAATACTGCCCACAGGGTTTTGCAGAACAACCAATAAACACATTACCACACATACAATGCAAGTACAACAGCCAATCAGACACAATGGGACAGTAGAAACACACCCATCATATTCCTCCCCTCTGCTTAGGAGATAATTGAGTCAATTACTGTATCTACTCAATTATCTCCAAGCTGAAAAGTTACACTTTTATTAAATTTTTATAACTCTCTGATTTTACATCACATACGAATAAACTTATATTTCTGTGATCAGCATAACTTGGGGAGCAACATATGTAAAAATCACATGAATCCGTCCAGGGGTTAAAAGGTAGGTGAGGTCCCTTTATTATCACTTGCCAGCATGGCTTTACCTGCTAAAACCAGTTCCCACTAGTCTGGCAGTGTCCCTGGGACAACGCCCTGCTGGAGAACAATGGAGCTGGGGGAGGGGAAGAGCCTCACCTTCCCAGGGATTCAAAGGGGAAGAAAAGGTGTCCAAAAAGTTTCCATGTGTCCGTACACTGTTTTTAAAAGGACCAGTACTGTACAATAAAGGTCCAAAAGCCCAAATATGGTGCCTTAAAGGGCAATCCATCCCAGGGCCATAGTCGCAGGGCAGGAGGCTAGCAAGCAGTCCCCTCCAGGAAACTGGGGCAGACTCTGGTGCAGAGTCCAGTCCGCTACATCCTCTAATAAGCAAAGGTTGATCATCGACCTCTCTGTTCCCCATGCTACGACAACACCTAGTCTTCACTCGCTCATTCCATTGGAGGAATTCTCAGTTCAATATACTACTGTGGACAATGCCATAAATGCTATCCGTTCAGCAGGTGTAGGTGTGTAGCTTAGCAAGACGGACATAGTAAATGCATTCAAGCTCCTCCCTATTCACCCTTCCCTGTGGCATCTACATGGTGTTAAGTGGCAAGGGTCATACTATTTCTTCACACGGCTCACTTTTGGTACAAAGAGTAGTCTGAGGATTTTTTATATGATCACGGAGACGTTGTGTTGGATGCTGCTTAACATCTGTAGATGCCCCACTGTGATTCATTACCTTGATGATTTTCTGACTGTAGAAGGTAACCTGCTGCCACCCAGTAGACTCCAGGCTACTATACATTTGTTTGAATGCTTGGATGTTCCTGTTTCACCAACAAAAACTGAAGGTCCCGATACTGTTATCAATTTTCTCGGGGTAGTGCTGGACTCTGTTCTTATGCAAGCCAGCCTTCCCATGGATAAGATTGAGCGCATCCTCTCATCTATTGACCAGTACCTGGTAGTGGGTTCTTGCAATAGGAAGGAACTCCAATCACTGTTGGGTTCACTAAATTTTGCCATGAAGATTATACCACAAGGGCGGGCATTTATATCCTGATTACTCTGTCTTTTTCCCCAATTTCAGTCGGATTCTTCCCGCATCGCTCTAGATCCGCATGCCACTGCAGATTTACACATGTGGAGGGAATTCTTGCTTAATTGCTATGGGAAAAGCATATTTATTCCAGTTTTGACTGAGTCTTTTTCAATCTGGACAGATGCTGCGCCACATCTGGTTTTGCTGCAATTTTTGGCAACAACTGGATGTGGGGTAACTTGCTGATGAGATTAAAGATATCCCAGAGTTAACTAACACCTCAGCTTTATTTGAGCTTTACCCAATTGTGGCTGTGGAAGTCAAACAGGGCGCTTGCTGGTCGGGTAATACGGTGCAGTGCTTTCCTGACAACATGGCAACTTGCCATATTGTTAACAAGGGACATCTGTCATCCCTGGCCATCATGTGATCCATGTGGAATCTGACATGGCAAGCAGCTAGGCACAGTTTTTTCTTGACATGCGTACATATTCCTGGAGTCCTGAATATTGCAGCTGATCATTTATCTTGATCTCGATTTCAGAAGTTCCAGGAGGCACTACCAACAGCAGCCCTGATACCTTCCGCTGCACCACGGTGGCAGGACATGGATATGGACTAGATAGTCTACTTACTCACAGGCGTCACCTCTCACAACTAGGTCTTTCTGATAACACAAAGAAATCGTTTGACAGGGCTTTTCATATTTTCAAAAGATTTTTGCTTGATTTCCACATTATTGACAAATTCTCCATGGAAACTTTGATTGCTTTCATTTCCTTTTGCCACCTTCACCTAAAGCTATCCTTCAGCACTATTAAATTATATCTTACCAGTATTCCACACCACATACTCACCACATGGCCTAATAAACAACGCTTCCTTTCATCTTACCAGGTTAAAGCCATATTTGTCAGGATTACTCACATGCATTAAGCGCTACGGAATCTGTTGGCGTTATATAAATGGCAATAATAATAATAATAATTATTACTAATTGATCCAGCACGCAGAACTGTATCACACCTAGGACTAAGGATAACGTCTAACCGGACCTTAAAATGGCCAGACTTAAAGGGAAACTCCAGTGCCAGGAAAACGATCCGTGGTTCACTGGGTGGCCGTCGATTCGTATGCAAGAACACAAGTGGTCGTCGAGTGTCTGGAACTGTTTTCGGGCATACGAACTCTCGAACACCGCTTGAGAAATGCACCAAAAAGTCCCAAAACAACTGCAAACAATTTCCAGAATAGCTCCAAAACTCAATGCAAAAGCCGCTCCAACATCTCCACACTCGACGTCACGTGCTACCCACAGGCTCCAGAATGCAGGAGGCGGTGCTATAAACATCCCAGGTGCAATAATGCATCTTGGGGAAACTTGTTTGTATTGCAAAAAAAAATTGTAAACCGAGGCATTATTTTCAAAGGATTTTCATTTGGTAACTGAAAATTATGTTAACCGAGGCGTCTGTAAACTGAGGTCCCACTGTATACAGAACAGAAAAAAATCAGCACTCCCAGGATTTTTAAATAAAGCTTCTTTTTACTCCAAATATCGACGTTTCAGTTCCTACCAGGAACTGAAAGTCGATATTTGAAGCTTTATTTAAAAATCCTGGGAGTGCTGATTTTTTTCTGTTATGCATGTCTAGTGCAATCTAGCACCGGGTTCTACATTTTTGTAAGTAGGAGTGCAAGGCTTTTGTTTTTTTTCTATATATATATTTGTAGTCGGGGCAATATAGCCGAACAGAGAAATCTTAGCATATTATAAACATAAACCATAAGTTAGCACCAGTCGGTTGTGGTGTGCCGGAACTGACAAAGCAGTAGGCCTGTAATAAAAGTGGGCCCACCTTAGATGGTGTTGTGAATAGAGGGATGGTGGGAGGGTTGACTCACCAGACCAGCAACGGTAAGGTGGGAGTGGATTGGCAGCCCTTTTAAAGGGCAACCAAGCCCCTCCCACAACTACAGGCCACGCCTTCAAATTTGTAGTCGGGGCAATATAGCCGAACAGAGAAATCTTAGCATATTATAAACATAAACCACAAGTTAGCACCAGTCGGTTGTGGTGTGCCGGAACCGACAAAGCAGTAGGCCTGTAATAAAATTGGGCAAAAGAAATTACCAGGAAACGTAAATCGTTTACAACTTCATTTATTGAGATAAGTCACAAAAAGATTGTCTTAATTCTTTAACGGGATTAGGTATGTAAAGCGTGTAGGCGGAGGATTTCCAGCGTCCCATAGCCTTAATAATATGAGCGGGTATGTGGTTAGCGGAAGCCCAAGATGCTGCCCCTATAGGGAAAGAGTGACCTGAAAATTGATTTGGGTTTAGGCCGAGCCTGGTTAACAGTAGTCGTATGTATAACATGAATTTAGCTGTGGTCAGAGTGTGTCCATGTAGTTCAAACAAAGGCTGTTGTGGTTGTTTTTGGACTGAAAGGGAATACATATCAAAAACTTTAACTGGACACCATTTGTTGTGAGTAGGGTATAGAGGAATTTGAATAGTATGTCCTTCTGTGCTGGTTTTAGATTGTCTTAAGGAGAGAATGTAATGGTCGGTATGTTTTTGTAAATCATTAGTTCTTAGGTAGTCATGGGCGGTGATGGTCATCGTTGTAAATTCACTGGGACGTAGGAACCCATAAAAAGCGAGATATAGGGCTGTTATTATTATGTTATTGGTCATAGGTTCAAAAAGAGATGAATCTAATACGTTGGATAGATAGTGGAATATGTTGTTGTCTATGGGTAGTTGTTGTGTGGGGACATGTGTATCTAATTTTTTTAATGCCTTTAAGTAATGTTTTGATTTGATATGATGTCAAGAAACCCATAGTGTTAGGTTGTTGGATAAGCATATGGTGCTGAATTCCGGTAAGGTGCAATTTAATGGTATTAAAGGATAGTTTGAGGTTAATGTGGCAAAAAGAGGTAAAACCTAATATCGTTTCTAGCGCAAACATGTCGTGGATGTGGAATTCGTGATAAATTTTGTGAATACGTGAAAAGCCCTATCATAAGTGTTCCTGGTGTTTACTGAGAGTGCCAGATGAGAAATGTGACGTGCGTGATTTAACAAAGTCTTTAATCCATGATCATGTCTTGGAATAGAGGTGCAGGTGTCGCTTGTCTGGAAGCGTTGGGTAGTGTTGAGAAGAAAGCCTGGAAACGAAACCGAGACAAGTGATCAGCCGGTGTTTGTGTACCCCGGGATGTGTATACATGTGATGAAGAATTGACTAGTGGCCTCTACCCATGTGAGTCGTCTTAGTAGTCTCATGATGACCAGTGATGCCGATCGGCCTTTATTGACAATATGGCATGTGGCCATATTATCTGAGAAGCACCTGACTGTGTGGCCCGACCAATATGGTCCCCAAGCAATGGCTGCCGCCACGATGGGGTACAACTTGAATAAAGCCGAGGTATCAGAGAATTTGGGTAGTGTTTTGACTTCAGTCGGTCAAGGGCCCCAAAGCCATTGATCATCCCAGATGGCTGCAAAGCCTGTGTTAGCTGCAGCATCTGTCCAAAGTGTAGGTGAAGTGTCAGAGGGGGGTGGTATAAACATGGTCCGCCCGTTCCAAGAGGTGAGAAAATGCCCCCACATGCGTAAGTCTGAGGTTGCGTGTACATCTAATGTGATATGTGAGGTGTCTGAGGTGAATAGTGGAAACAAAGATAGCAGGTAGGATATAAAGGATCTACCTTGGGGTATGATCCTCATGGCAAAATTGAGCGACCCTAACAGTGATTGAAGTTCCTTGCGATTGCAATAACCTTGTAGCAGGTAATGTTCAATACTTGTCAGGGTACGCTCAATCTTGTCCTGAGGGAGACTAGCTTGCATGTGTATCGTGTCTAGTTGGATCCCCAAAAATTGCATGTTGGTATCTGGACCCAAAGTTTTGTGAGGTGAGACAGGAATAGTGAGGGATTTAAACAAAGCCAGCATGTGTTTCAAACTACTGGGTGGGAGTGTGTTATTCTCAATCGTGAGGAAATCGTCCAGATGGTGAATAACAGGACATTTACACACATTAAGTAACAACCAACATAAAGCTTCTGCAAACATGTAAAAAATACGTGGACTACTTTTGGAACCAAAAGTTAGATGGGTGAAGAAACCATTTAATGCCATAGGGAAGGATGCATGGGTAGTAATTTAAAAGCGTTTACAACGTCGGTTTTACTTAGCCATGCCCCTTTGCCAGCTTGAAGAATGGCCCCTATGGCATGATCGATATTGGCGTAGTGAAGTGAAAATTCTTCGGAGGGTATTAAGGCTGGGGACAGTGGAGGAATGTGGTGCAGATAAATCAATTATCAGTCTGGGTTTGAGTGAGGTCTTCCCTGTGACCACCCCTATGGGATTGGTTCTCCAAGATGTGAAGGGTGGGGAAGAGAAAGGCCCTAACAGAAACCCTTGTTTCACCTCGGTGGATATAAGAGTGGTTACCAACTGTGGATCTTCTAACGTGGATTTTAGATTGCTGCATTCTAGTGTGCCGGAGGGTAGATGGACTGTGTGAAACCCTTCAGTCATGCACGTAATAATATAGTCAATGAAGTGACGTGATGGATGTAGTTGTAATAGCGAGGTTAATAATGTGATGTTCACACAATTGTGATACTGTTTGGGGAACGCTTTATTCGGGCACATAGTCTTGGCATGGGCCCTGAAATAGTGGGAACATACATGCATCAGTCTACAAGAACTGAAACCACAATTCCCCGCATTAAAGTTATTACAAGCCTGAGATTTACCAAGAAAAACAATATCCCTACCCAGTTTGTCTTTTAACCTTCTAGTAGATTTAGGCAAGTTAGAGGTAGATAGATTTTGTTCTATTTCTGCTGTGTTTGGGCAGAAATTAGTATGATGTGTTGTTGATGCACAAACTGCACAAGATGGAGGCCTGCAAAATGCCTGCAGAATAACTCAGTGTCCAATTTACTCCAATTAATGCTCAAATTGAACTGAGCCAGAGCTGCAGCCACCTTTGCAGAAAAGGAACGGTGGTAATCATAAAAAGCAGTACCACCGTATTTGTGCCCCAGGTCCACCATCTTGTGCATGTATGCATCTAGCTCTGCTCTTTTCCCTGGGTATACTGAGCAGTAAACATCCCTATAGGTCCCAAAACCTAGAACAAATTCAGGGATGTTTAATTTTTTGTTCAGCCTCGGGTCTCTTGCTCTTAGCACAACTGATATATCCCCATATGCAAATGTCCTATTCTCTAGGACATACTGGGAGGCTATGAGCAATGAAACTAGGTTTACATCCTTGCCTTCCAGAATGTCCTTTTTGAGATGAGATGGGACCATGTGCGAAGGGTTAATGGCTTCAATAATTGAAATGGATTCCAATGAATTACCGGGCATAACATCAGCAAGAGGTTGACTGGCGACAATTGGATTTGTAGTGGTCTGTTTAGCACCACTTGCTTCCAATTTATCCAGTCTATCACTAATTGTGCTGATGGATGACATAAGAGAGGTCATCATGGTGTGAAATGCTGGCAATTGTGTGCCACTTGGGCCTTCCCCTGCATCAGAGTTGTCAGTAGCAGTGTTTAAGAGTCTGAACAACTCTGCCTTCCTAGCAGTAGCAGGGAAAGGGATGCAGCGTCTTCTAAGTTCTGCAGTGAGACGTGGGATGGTCCATGATCTGAGTGAAGAAGGACTATTAACTTCTGTTCCAGGAACAGGGGTATCAGGCCTAGCAGGTGTGCAGGGTAGCGAGACTTCCTCAGGGATATCAGGAGTATTAGACATAACTGAAAAATATAAGGTATCTTTAATTAATCAATCACTCTGAAATTAATGGGTGGGAACTGGTAAGGCTAGCTAAATACCAAGCGGCGAAACAATTATACTTTGTGATAGTGACCGATGAGTCCCTACTAATTGCCAAGCCGCTTGAGAGGCTCTACCTATGCGTGGGCCCGAGGGGAGAGTATGAGGCCACCGAACGTTGTGTCGGCGTGTTGGCCTCTCGGTGATAGTTTAAAGCATAAGATAGAATGGGAGTGATAGGTGAGGCCCTCTCTATGCAACTATGCAAGGCTAGCTATGATTTGGCCCGAGGGACATATTCCTCCAAGTATGAGGATGGGTTTGTTGGCCTCGCGGGACCACTAGCCTATGGATTAAGACCAGAAAATTCAATACCTAATTGGGTTACTTTAATAATAGGACCAGTACCCCTCAGAACATAGAAAGTAATGGGTTCTGGCGTAGTACCTGATATGTGAGTCAGGCCGAGTTGTCCAGTAAAGGTAAGCCAGCGACTGAAAATGTATCGGGATGTTTACCTGTGAACATGAGATTGATATATAAACGTCTGACTGTAATGTAGTAGTTTTGGCCAGATTGTGGGCCCTAAAACGAGAACCTACCCGACACTCTGCAGAGGGTAGTTTAAACGAAAAAGAAGATGACGGCTTCTGTGCTTGTAAAAGCTGCCGTCTGCGGATAACAACCTAAAAGAGTAAATTTATTCATTTACCTATTTTTTATGTGTATAGTTGGACTTTAAAATTGAAACCTAATAAATTCCAACCAACCTATAAGGTAAATACAATTAACACAGTTGTCCAAAATCACTATTCTTAGTGCGGACCCCTGGTATGAACCTGTGGAAAAATGTCAGGAAAATCAGGACACATCATCCGTGTTTAAACATTTATATTAGTATAATTTATAAGTGACTGTAATAACGTTTGTAACCAGTAGGGGCAAAAATCCCTTGGAGTACCGTTTTAAATTTGTGCTTATTCGTGAGTTGTATGTAATCCCTGAAAGAAACTAGATAGAGTATTGAAACATACGAATGCATCCAAGTGTAATTCGTAAACCGAAATGGCAATTCCATATTTATGTAACCGAAGGTTATCGTTCGTTAGTTTTAAGACATGTGAATCATGCAAGTAAATACAAGATTTTTAGCCGAACTGTATATTTGTGCGAAAACTAAAAGAACCGAGCGTTGGTTTAAACGAACGGGGCTCCGCCGTGTAAAGCTAGGAAGTTTTGCGGCGGTTGCATTACGGCGGGCCTGACGGTTTTCCCCGCGGTAGTGACTAGCGAAACGGGCTGTGCAGACGCCGGTGATGGGGAGGAGACCCAGGGAAGCGCCGGACCAGGAGACCTCGAGGAAACAGGTAAGGAAAATCCAAGATGGCGGTCTGAACCGGAAGTAAAACATTTCAGACTCGCCAGACCAGCAACGGTAAGGTGGGAGTGGATTGGCAGCCCTTTTAAAGGGGAACCAAGCCCCTCCCACAACTACAGGCCAAGCCTTCAAATATATCTTTTATTTATTTATTTATTTCATTAACTTCATAATCTATTATAAAATGGGGATCATTTCCTGTCTAATGTGTATCATGAAGAATCAAAAACATTACAAAATAGGATTGCACTGGAGTAAAATCAAGTATTTGCATAACTGGCAGACTGAAAAGTCCAAAAGAAAAATCCCACACATTTTGAATGGTGCTCTGAAGCACCTCACTCCAGGGCCGGATTAACATAGGGGCTGATGGAGCTGCAGCTCCAGGCCCAGGCCCATGGAATAGGCCCATTTAAAAAAAAAAAAAAAAAAAAATTTTTTTTTTTTTTTTTTGAACACAGTACTCTTAGGTTTGCCACTTGACTGGTATATTACTGGCACAGCTGGTATTTTAAGCTGCCTGGCCAGTGCCAGTATTGCAGTAATACCGGTAATACAAATGCACGTAATTTTCTCAGAATAAATGGAAATTACTCTGCAATACCAGCACCGGCCAGTAGGGGTCACTGCGTGTGGAGAGAGGCAGGGATAGGAAGTTACACAGCATATCCCTGCCTCTCTCTACTACTCACTGATCCGTGGGGGAGTAGCAACACAGCACAGAGTCCAGACAGCAGCTCTACAGCTCAGGTAAGTGAGGGATGGGGGGAAAGGCAGCAGGGACATATGGGGACACTGAGAGACTAGGGGACACATGGGGACACTAAGACACTAGGGGACATATGGGGACATTGAGATACTAGGGGACACAGACACTAGGGGACACAGACACATCGGGACACAGACACTAGGGGACACTGAGACACTGGGAACACTGAGGCACTTGGGGACACTGGAAAACATGGGGACACTGATACACTAGGGGACACTGAGACACTAGGGGACATAGACACTAGGGGACACTGAGACACTAAGACACATGGGGACACAGACACTGGGAGACCTGGGGAAACTGAGACACATGGGGACACTGAGACACATGGGGACGCTGTGAGACATAGTGACATTGGGAGACACTGAGACATTGGGACACGGAGACACTATGTTCCCATGTCCCCCAGCCAGTGTCCCTAGTGTCTCAGTGTCCCCAAGTCTCCCAGTGTCTGTGTCCCATGTCTCTGTGTGCCTAGTGTCCCCATGTGCCCCAGTGTCCCTATATGTCCCAGTGTCCCCATGTCTATGTCCACAACTGTCCCCAAGTGTCTGTCTCCCAGTCAGTATCCCCTAGTCTCCCAGTGTCCCCTAGTCTCCCAGTGTCTGTGTCCCTAGTGTCTTAGAGTCCCCAAATGTTTGTGTCTCCAGGTCTCCCAGTGTCTGTGTTCCTAGTGTCTCAGTGTGCCTGGTGTCCCCATGTCTCCCAGTGCCCCTATATGTCCCAGTGTCCACATGTCTATGTCCACAACTGTCCCCAAGTGTCTGTCTCCCAGCCAGTGTCCCCTAGTCTCCCAGTGTCTGTGTTCCCATGTCTCTGTGTCCCTAGTGTTTTAGTGTCCCCAAATGTTTCAGTGTCCCCATGTCTCCCAGTTTCCCTAAATGTCTCAGTGTCCCCATGTCTCCCAGTGTCCCCATGTCTCTGTGTCCCCGGGTCTCTCAGTGTCCCCATGTCTCTCAGTGTCCCCAGTATCCTAGTGACATGGGGACACACTGAGACATTGGGACACTGGGAGAAATGGGGACACAGACACTGGCAGACTAGGGGACTGGGCGACATGGGGACACTGACACTGTGATACATAGGGACACTGAGACACTGGGAGCAATCCATCTATACAGCAGAATCAAACTGTGAGTAGTTTGTTCGTGATTTTACAGAATTTTTTCTGATGTCACTCCTTGTGATTTACATCATGTGATTTCACGCATAACTAATTAATTATACAAATGATTATGGCTGTGTTCACCCCTTTTGGCAGGTCTTGTCACGTGATTTGCGCCAGTGGCACACCTTTTACCCTGCCCATTGACTTCCTGCTTCACTGGACACTGCTGTTAGGGGTTATGGATTTACTTAAAAGATGAAAGCATAAATTAGAGAGAGATTAGCATAGAGTATGTGTTTTCTTATAGCTGCATCCTATGAGTTTCCCTCGTGCACCATCTCCATCAGATACATCACGCTTGGGAGGTATGATTGTTTTAGTGATTTTGGTCGATAAGAGTCAGTAATTAGGCCCATCATAATTGTCAGCTCCAGGCCCACTGTGCTCTTAATCCGGCCCTGCCTCACTCACAAACCGTATTTCCAAGAAACAGTTTGGACCTTTAGGTGCAGAATAATGGAACACCTGATCTTTACTGGTACTTGAAAAATGTTACTGTGGGTACTGGGGTACTGAGGTACTTGATGGGAGTATATTTCAATAATTTGGTATTGGGGACTGACTTCTTGTGGTGTTTTTATTAGGTTTGAAAACGTCACAGTTGTATCATGATACAGATGTGTGATAATGCAAATATGTTTCAGTGGTTTTATAACATACTTATAATTTATATGATTGCCAAGTTTGGTGTGTCTCTGATTAAGACATATCCTTGTGGTTTCTGCTTTTGACATAAACAGGATGTCTTCAGCATCACTCAGCTCAGCTCAGCTCATTTCTCAAATATATTTTTCATGACACATGAATTTATGCACAATGCATATCTTTCACGAGCATGGATATATTTCACTACAAAAATATACCCTGTGCTCAAACTCCCACTACTCTTGGGTTCCAGCAATAACTATAGTACACATCAGCCCTAATACATGCAATAAACAACAAAGAAAAGAGTTTCTTGAGCACTATCCCAAATCCCTATGCATATTTAAATAACTAGTATTTTTTTAACATCACTCCAGGGACCTGCCACGTTGACGCAAAACTTCTTAGGTGCGTCCTACACTAACAATTCATCTTGCTTATTTCAGCTTCAGGTAAAAATATCATAATTAATATATTTCTCTTCTAGTTGAAACTATTTGTTCATATGTTTTATTTCTAAAGTGCCAATAAATACAGTAAATACCATATATACCTATTTATATAAATTTTAATGCTGGTCACAGTGTTCTTATAAAACACACATGAAAGTAATTTATTTAAATTAGAGAGACGTTATTGTCACTTTTTGTTTACATCATAACTTTAAAGGAACACTATAAGGTCAGGAACACAAATGTGTATTCCTGACCCTATAGTGTTATAACCACCATTTAGTTGGCTTGCCCCTCTTAATCTCCTTAAAATGTAATACAACTTACTTTATTTCCAGTGCCACTTGGATCCACCTGCGCTGGCCCCACCTCCAATCCACCTCGAAATTTCAGCCAATCCAATGCTTTCCTAAAAGGGAAAATATTGAATTGGCTTCAAGCAACGGGGAGGTGGGATGGGGCAGGGCCACACGCTGGCATGGTCAATTAGCACATCCTCATAGAGATGCAGTGAATCAATGCATCTCTATAAGAAAAAAAGCTGCATTTCATGCAGAGCGTGGAGACTTTGAACAGCAGTGCTGCACACTGTTCAGTATTGCCCATGAAGCAACTCCAGTGGCCATCTGACGAGTGGCCACTGAAGGTGTCCCAAGGGAGCAATGCAAATACTGTTTTTTTTCTCTGAAAGAATGATTATACATACCAGAACAACAACATTAAGCTGTAGTTGTTCTTGTACCTATAGTGTCTCATTAATAATACTTAGCATGCATCTGTTAAAGAGATTTCCAAACAACATAAGCAAAATCCAGTCATGCTGAGAAATTCCTCAAGAAGAAAATTGTGTGACTGGGTATAGCAGAAATATGCAGAAATGTTGTTTGGAAATCTGCAAGAGGAGATGCTGTGTAAATCATTTTTAATTTCCACTTCGGGGACATTGGGAGAACCGTGGAAACAAACACAGAGTTATTTAGTAAAATGAGAATTCAAAGTGAATTTCAAATTTAAAGCCAGAGTAGTTTGACGTGGTTTTAGTTTGGCTATTTTGACCTTAAATATGAAATTCACTTTGAATTCACAGTGAATTCTCGCTTTAGTGAATAACCCTGTAAATATTTTAGAACACATTTTTCTATAAAAAAAAAAAAAAACACATTAATACATATTGATGGTGCATAAAAGGATACACACATTTACACATATAGAAGATTTTTAATATCTAGCACAAACTTGACTTTCTACAATAAATTAACCTAAACCAGAAAGGTTATGTTTAGTTTTTAATAGAGCAGTATGTTTTCTGAAGATTAGTGGCATGTCACATCCACCTAGCTCTACGGGGGTATTTCTCAGTTAGTATTTTCATCAGGACTTTAATTCTAAACTGACTGCTAGGTGGTGGATAACACCTTACACCAGCCACAAATGGCTAGCCTAGTGACTGGGTAATGCAGCCATTTCCATCATTAGTTGTACTGCCTGGCATATATCCACTCTAGAAAATACCCATGACAAGCTCTGTTTCGGGCTCAGATATTTGACTGCCCAAGTTCTTCAAACACAGCCTTTTAATTGACTATCCTTTAGACTACCCTGATACTATATATACTTCCTGCTCCTCTACTTATTTCTTAGCATTTTTTTAGACTTGGAGATTCGTTTCAGGCCAAACTGCAATTTGGGTGAATTTGTGCAGATCACGTGTTAGTCTGAATTCTGAACTACGAGCCACAATGTACCCAAATTACAGACCAACCAAACTGCTCAATGCTAAGCATGCTTGGGTCGCCTTGTGATTCTATTTTCTGTCTTTTTTTTTTGTTCTTCTGCTTTGGTTTCTAAATCAAAATCTCAGTTCAGAAATCTTGCCAAGCTTAACCGACATACAGCTAAATTTTCGATGTCTTGAATAAATGTTTTACTTTTGAAAATAAAATGGTTCAGGTGAGCCACATTTTCTCATGGTGCAAAAGAATACTGACAATTATTTTTGTCTGGCCATACTGAAGTTGACATATCAGGAGACTAATCTTCAGAATTCGTAGCCTATTGTTTAATTTTATTTTCTCTTGTTTGTTTTAGCCTCTCCCTGGAAACCTCTCCTCTTCCCGGTCTTCTTAATTAGTGAATCATACAGTTGTGCCCTTCCCTTCATCCAGAATTCACATATAATAAAGAAAGAAAATCTCATGCTCTGAAACCATGAAACTATGTTTGAGATATTTTATTAGGTGAGATATATATATTTTTTTAAAAGACTCCAACACAGTTTAAGGAAATCCAAGTAGGATTATTTTAATTACTAGAACTGTATGAATACAAAATTACCAAAATATACATTTTGGTAATTCAACAAACCACATTATCTATGATACCATGAAAACATGAATAGTTTTTGTAAACAAGGATCACTCGTTTTTAAAAAGTCTTAACCATCTATAAAGAGCATGTTTTTTTTAAGAAACCCTTTTTCAGTTATATCTAAAATGAACACATTTTCAACTGTACTTTTGTGCCTGAAAAATATGAATATGGAAAAAATATTTAATTATTTGTAAGTAGTGTTTGAGTATAAAGAACTAATATGAATGATATTCTACTCACAAATTATTTAATCTAAATATTTAAAGGAAATATTCAGACCACCAGTTTCACTATACTACCCAAATTACAACCCACAAGATCCTATCTACTTTCCCCTCCAAGTTATTAACAACACATTTCCTCCTCACTCTAATAATCAGTGAAAGTCCTATTTGAAGATTTTCCCTTTTATTCTATCTTTGGTGCTATTTTCCCAGAAGAGAGGAAGCAAATTACTGGTACTAACCTAGTTAGAGTTAGGTCTTATTACTTTGTATAATGTGTGGAAGACATATTCCTAGTGGGTTATTTTGGCTAGCCTCACTAGGCATAGCATATATGTAATTGGAGAGCCAGCAAAGATGTCAGAGGAAAGTAGCATACATAGGTTGAGGGCTGCACCTATTTAATAAATACATAAATTTAGATTTCTTTTACTACTCTTCCTTTTTCCCTGTCTGTTGGTTACTTCTTCTAACTTGATCTGGGAACCAATTGGAGGGAAAATGCACCTGTCCATTTAGTGTACAATATATGCATAATATTTATATTATGTATCTATTTTTCAGTACATCGAATGGCCTATTATAAAGCCCTTTTTGTTCATCTAAATAGTTTTTTGAATCATTTGCATGTATGTAAATTATCCACCAAAGTGCAGACCACCTCAACAAATTTTTATTTCCTATGAATTGCTGTGGCCACACCATTTTTTTCTGCTCTGCACAAGTCTAGGCATGCATATAGTATTGTATGATTACATTATAAATCCCTTTGCGTTCTCATTTAAATAAAATAATGTTATTACATTTATTATCTGTGCTTCAGCTTATATTTACCCAACTAATTATAAATGGGAATCTAAATGCTACTGTCAATATTTTGCAGTTGAACTAAGGGGCATTTAGGTTTTCGTTGTTGTTTATCTTTAGTTTTGTAGATTAGCAGCGCTGTGTATATATATATTTTTTTAATCTTATGTCAGTTCCTGGTACATTCTTGGATCACAATGCAAAGTTTGGAACAGTTATCCACAATAGGTTTGGTTGATAAACAGAGCTTTGGGTAGGCATTACAATTTATTTATAGGTCAATGTTTAGTGAACAAATCCGAGATTTAATATTAAGAGTAACAAGATCCATACATATTGATAGGTGGTATAAATACCTTAAAACAAGCAAAACAGCAAAATGATAATTCAATTTAATATAATTTTTCAGTTATTTGTATAATTATTTCTTCAAGTACAGACACGAATATGCTAATGTTTGACTATATAACAAATCCCTCTTAGTTCTTTTGCAACATTTTAATAAAATAATGTTACTACATTTATTATTTGTACTCTAGCGCATATTTACATAAGGGAATATAAATGAGTATAGAAATGCTACTGTCAATATTGTGTGGCTGAACTACAAGGCATATATCTAACACAGATACCTACCCGAAGCTCAGCTTAACATTCACACGAACTGGCTAAATTTTATATGCATGAAATTTAGACAAAGAATACACCATAAAAATAATAATAATAATATACACAGCTTACAATATAAAAACTAAACATAAAACACAAAAAATCCCAAGAGCTGTATATATGATATATTTTTTTAATTTTCTGCTTTATTCTTTTTTAAATTTCATGGATTTAAAATGTTGCCAGTTGGTGTGGATGTTAAGCTAAACTTTGGGTAGGTATCTGTGTTAGATAATTTTACAGCAACAAGCAAATCCATAAAAATAGATTTTCTAAACAGTTACATGTAAATTATTGAAAACTAAATTACAAAATTTAGAAAAAAAAATAGCTGAGTTGGGAAAAGTCACTTCTTGATATTTGAGTCTGAATTCTATATTTCTTATTGAACTTATAGACTATAGTTCACTATTCAATGAATAAATCACAAGATGTCATACCCAGAGTCAAAAGATTCAAACTGGTAGTTATTATTGACAGAGAAATGCTAAAGAAGAGAAAGGGTTACATAACACAGTAAAGGTGTACTATGAGTTTGGATAAGCCCTGGCAAGCCTCCAACTAATCACATACCCCACTGAGCTGTGTATTAAACATATGGAGTGAGTGGGTTTAGTTATTCTCCTTGAGTTTGAAACCCTCAATTAACTAGTTAATAACCTTATAAATATATATTTTTATAACAATTGAATTCCCAAATCGAAATTTGCACAACTTTTGCTAGATTGTCACTTTGCCCAACATTCCAAACTCCAAAATGGTCAACTGACAACATGAAACAAACAAAAAAGACAATGAATGAGCCATTTTGTTTGTTTTATGAGTTCGAATTAAAAAATCCAAACTACTTCCTTACTGATAACAAAGCAGCCACCATGGAAATAGTTAAACAAAAACCTTGGTGTCACAAGGGTTAAGGGGCACTCCATGCCCTTAAAGCACTTCAGCTAAACATGCATTTTACATTTTTTTGTATTTTGGTAGTGAAGTGTCCCTTAAATCATGTTGAGGTTGACCAGTGCTTGTTAGACAGTCACCACAAAAAATGTAAGAGAAAAATAAAAAAACACGAAAAGCCTATGGGGCTCTTCAGATTAGTATACATTATGCCCCCACCAACCATGCATGTCTACTAAATTGTAGTGCTGCTCACTTTATGGGAAAACTGGCAAATGAGCAGCTGTTGTTGTGTAGTAGCTAAAATAACGGGTGGGGCCTGGCACAGGATTTCCACAGGCCTTCAATATTGGGCATTGGGTGGAGGCTCAAATTAAATATGAAAGGGTTGGACACGTCACTATAGCCAGCAGGTGGGGGCTCTATTAAAAAAAAGGGGTGGGTTTGCTAAAGTGCCCTTGCCACTACCCATGGGCAGCAAGTGGAGGCTAGGCTAGTACAATAATTATGGAGGGGAAATCCCATTGTCCCCACAGCCCCCATTCATGCACAGCTAAGTGGGGACTATAAAGGTAATTCCACTCAAGTCTCATGAGTGACAAGACTTATTTGTCAGAGCACTCCAAATGAGACTTCAAAGTAGGAAAATGATCAGGAAGGTAATGCCAAACTAATTAAACAAATGGCATTAGTGAAATAAGGGGGAGATAATAAGCTCCCTTTTACAGACCATGTGATATTTGGCCGAGGTACTTATAACAATGATCACAACAAAGATTCTTAGTAGAAGGAATAGACAAAAAATATCCCCTCAATGAAAAGAAAAAAAAGGGGGGGAAATAAAAAATTGGGTTTATAAGAACGCCCAAAGTATGCTTATAACATAAATCAATAAGGTATATAGTTGGAAACCTCACACAGGTATCCCTAAAAAACTATCCTGGCCCTAGATAGCTCCGTACTGTAAAAGTATCTACTAGTGCCTACCTAAACCTGCTGGCCCTCAGACAAAAGATTAAACAACACTGTGAATAACAAAGAAAAAAGTTGTACCCATAATTTAATAGAAAAAAAATTCAGCATGCCAGCACGCCATTGTAAAAAGCATGGTTTTTAGGGATTGTTTTAGAGTTCCATAACAGCACCAATGAAGACTCCTTGGAGAATCAAAACATGATTGCTGCTTATGGGATTATGTCATTTGGATTTCTGACGGTGACATTACCTATTAGCTTATGCACTTTTGTTTACCGCTTGTTACTTGTATTTCAATTTCCTTGGTATATATGTGTTTTATTTTCACTTTCACTTGTAATCAAATTATATCCACTTTTCACTATATTCACGTCTTCACGTTCCTAATTTGGACTGAAGATCCTTAACTGGAAGTTTCCCCATACCCTGTATTCCCTGGAGCACTTATTATAGAGCCTGATACGTGTCTCTTTAACAACACTATTGGTAATGCTGCATATTCATTATTATTATTAATATTATTAATAACAGTCTTTAATTTAATGGATACATGAAATACAGAACATGTCCTACATCAAAGATGTCTCAACTATAACTAAAACATGAAAACTAAAACATTAAACTATAACTAAAACATTTCAAAATACTGCAGAACAAATCTTACATTACATAAGTCACAGTTATAACAAGAATATTTAAAATATAATACAATTTTGCAATTTATATAACAGCATCAACACCATATCCCAAGTTCCACTCTCCTATCATTTTAATTTTTACTTAATTTCTGGTTAAATCCGCCAATGATACAAAAACTCTCTTTAATTTTTCAAGGATAAACGCGGTAATAGCAGAATTTATTAGTAAAGAAGTGATAACTTTTTTTTCAATAAAAATAAATTAATACGTGGGCAAAAATAGAATAGAATTTTAGATACATGCCAATAGATGGTAGTGCATTTCCTGTAAAGAACATAATGAATAAATAATCAAAAAATGGGGTGGTGGAGAAGGATAGGGCATCATCGTACTACATTATTATTATTATGATATTTATATAGCCCTATCAAATTCTGCAGCTCTTTACTACATCATCGTATATATCCTATAAGTAGTGATTATAACAATGTACACTATTCAAACTAGAGCTGGTTCTAGCTCTAGAATATGTGAATAGAATTACATAAAATTACTACAAATGTGGTGATGGTTTTAGTAAATTAAAATATATATTTATTTACATTTTAGTAAAATATAAATTAGGTTAAACCAATAGTACACAAAGTTCATCTGCTTTGAATTTTTTATTCAAATTTAGAAAAGAATGAAATAAGAAAAACATAAAAAAAACAAATAGCAATAATTGTGCACAAACAGCTAAAACTAGTATCAAGTATAGTTTAAAGGGACATCATAGTCACCAGAACAACTACAGCTTTTTGCATTTGTTCTTCAGGCTTTTTGCTGTACTGTCTTTTTAACCCCTAAACGCTGTTAAGGCGTTCTATGCCGTATTGCATTTACTGGGCTTTAAAGCTGTTGTGGTGGCATTGAACGCCATAACAGCTTTCAGCCCTGGAGCGTCCAGGATACTTACCTTCCCAGTGCTCCATTTCGAGAGGACTGCCTGACAGCCCAGGCAGCCCTCCCATGGCAAATCAGGCCCCATGGGGGCTATTTGATCGCTCTCAAACAGCAATTACATGGCTGCAATAGCTACCTGTGGATCTGCCTGCCTGGTGGGAAATGTAAAAAAAAAAACATTAAAATAAATCTAATATATATATCTTATATATATATGTAACATCATATTTAGTGTATTTTAATGTTAATATCATTACATATATTAGTATTAAAATACACTTTGGGAACCGGACCGGACGCATTTCTCCCAGCTCCGTTAATTTTAAAATCAATCTAAGTCTAATCTTAGTGCCTATCTACCATCCGACCCTGCAAACACCAGATACTGCCGGGGGACACCCCACAGAATCCCCTGATGCCCTTCCAATACTCCCCGAAACACCTTAAGGCGAAACGCAAGACCGGGGCCTACTGCAGGCCCACAGACCGCGGCCTCGAGTACCTCTGGAGCGGGGATCTTGCGGGAGACGCAGCGGAGTGGTGGTCGCCGCATACAGCACCTGCCTATACATCCATGGGGCAGGAACCAGAAACCTACACCAGGTAATGCTCCAGAACAGAGGGATATCGGAGCTATGCTCCAGCGGCACACTCCAGCCAAGATGGCGGCCGCCGAAAATCACACTCCAGCAGGGGCTCCCCACACAGCTGCACCTATCACACCTCAGACTCAGAGCCCACCGGAGGATATGCAGCAACAGCCCACAACCTCAACAGGTACTACAACAACTGACAGGCAGGATAGAGACAACTGAAGCAGGTATTAAAGAGCTACGCCAAGACACCTCTACCATGCAAGCATCTATACTCCACCTACAAGCAGCCCAACAGGCGCTCTCACTACAAGTAGCGGCGCAGGAAGACAGATACCGCCGCAACCACGTAAAGATAAGGGGCATACCGGCCACCGTCTCCCAGGAGGAACTACCACATTATGTGAGAAGGCTGCTGGCCTCGGTGCTGCCACCCGCTACCGCGAAAAAAATCACCATTGCTGGGCTATACCGCCTACCGACGCCCACCACAACCACTTCTACAACGCCCGGCGAAGTCATACTCCGCTGCGCACTGCCACAGGATAAGGGGCAAATAATGACAGCGGTAAGGAATAAGACCCCACTTGCATTTGAGGACGCGCAATTATCCTTCTACCAGGACTTATCCAAAGCCACACTTCAATGGCGAAAATCCATGAACCCGGGCAGCAGGAGTATCCTACAGGTGGGGAACGCCACGAACCCTCCTCGTCTCACACAAAGGGACCGTCCAAAAACTGAGCACTGGGACTGATATACCTGCATTCCTCGCAACACTGGACGTACCGAATGCGACGACAGCCCCAGCGGGATTAAACCGCGCCCACGGATGGGACCCATCCAGTGTGGTACCATTTGTACCAAGGACTGCAGCCGACCATCCGCCTGACACCTGACTGACAGGGAAGCCACCGGCTCCAACCCAAACCCATTGGATAGACTTACCGATCCAGCAGCCTTAGGCTGCAAAGTTGTTAAGTTGTAAAATTTTGATTTTGGTTCACAGTTACTGCCTTTTTTTCTTTTTTCCGTTTATTAACGTAGACTCACTCATACGAGGACACAAACACCGACCTGGGTCTCCTAGGAATAGAGAGACCAGGCTCACTATATCATGACCAGGCACCCTCGAAACAGTACCACATAAGGCCCTCGTCCGGTTCCATAAAGCCACGTATAACTCACCACTGCACCACAAACACCCTCCCACCGCTACCCCCTTGGTTAGGGGTAACACCTCCACCGCACGGCTAAGCCATGCACGAAGGTAGCCGAAGGTAGTCACCCCCGCCACAACGGAGAGCAGCACACACAATATAGGCACCCAAGTGCAGGAAACCACACAATTTAACCCTAGACCTGTGCATGTTTCTAAACTTGCTCACACATAAGCGAACACGACCGACTTGTAAACCCCTACATTGCCTTAGGAACATGCACCTCATGAACCACCCTCCCGGGGCTTGAACAGACAACACCAATATACCATGTACCATACTCGCTAATAGCCCACCCATGATAAACATAAACAAAAATGTGCATAATCACAATCACTATATATGTGTAACACGTACGATATCACACTGTTTATATTGCTAAAAATGTCAATTATACATCTCTGTAATGCAATGCACAACAAAAATAAAGAATTAAAATAATTATTTATTATATATATATTTTTATATATATATATAATACATAATATAAAAAAAATAACAAAATAAATAATTAAAATAATAAAAAAAATAAAAACATTTGTATAAACATATGTAATTTCATTCTAAATGTATTTTGATATTAATATTTATATACTGGTAGCAAAATACGCTTAGAATGGCATTCTATATATTTATATCTATCTATAAATAAATAAATTAATTAATAAAATTGCAAATATATACATATATATATATATATATATATATATATAAATATATATATAATTAAATAAATAATTGCAAGTATTCATGTAGAATTTAAACACATATGGGAGAAACTTGCAAAAGGACAACCATTAGATCAACAGTCCATCGATCTGGCCTTTAGCAGATTGGCAAGACAGAAGCCTCCTCTAACTGATACTTGAAAGCCGACTTGGAATTTGCAAAAAAAACTCAAGGACTCCCATACAGTGAGTAACACGATTTCCATCCAACCTAACAGAGCTTGAGAGGATCTACAAGCCACATTGTCTGTCATTGTGATATTTCAGTAGTTTTTTCTGTTTAATATATTGCAATTGTGTCATAACTTGCTTTATCATTCTGGGGTATTGAGTACAGATTGACATGAATAAAAAATTGTATGGTAATGTGATAATAAAAAAAGTGAAAAATGTGAAGAGGTTTGAATACTTTCGAAATGCACTGTACATCTATCTATCTACCCACGCTAACTTATTTAAGTTAGAAGGAATTAATTAGTTGGTATTAATCTAGTTTAGGCTAGACAGTTTCTTTAATCTTTGATCACAGATTGGTGCCTGCCCTATTGTTATATGTGCAAATGAAAGGTTTTCTTATATTAAGTCATAGGCAAAGTGAATATGCCAAGTCTGGGAATTCCCATCAATTAATCAGGGGGCAATTGTGGGTAAAGACTATACTTAAGAAAGATGAGCACTGCACTTACCAAGTGAGCCATCAGAAGATTTTAATAAAACGTAGCACTGATGTCATTCTAATATTACAAGCTTCGTGCCTTCAGTGCAGTCACGCTACCGTTATGAGTAATGTTTCCTTTTGAACATTCTGCAAGTCTGTGTTGGCTGTGTTTTCCTTCAGAATTACTAAGCGTAAAGCTGGATCTTGTTATCCAGCCAGTACATGGTGATGAGGAATGTTTGGTCACAGAAATAAAACATTTGCTTTCTTATTCTTTGAATTAGACAGTGAAGTTGGAATTCATACATACACAGGCAGATAATAATTGTACTCTGTATCATGTATAGAGCCAGCATGAGTATTAAATACAAATCTTTGTTATAAATGTAAGGATATAGTTTTGGAGAAATTAAAATCTGAATGTGTTTGATGTACAAGGTGAACAAAACCAAAATTCTTCCGATCAAAATTATCAGAAATCTAATATGTATATATTTTTATAAAATATTGGCCAATTTTGTTCATTCATCCGAAAGAATAAAATGAAGAATGAATACCTGGGAATCCCCCTTTCATATATCAAAGGGAGCAGTGAAAATAACTGCAGCTCTGCAAGATCATTCAGCCACGGTATTTATCTGCTCATAACGAATTTGTCAGTCTTGGGCCACTAACTGTGGCTCCAGCTGATAAAGGGGACCCCCAGGTATTAAAACATATTTGAGGGTCATTGGTACCAGCAGGGTTTGACCCCTGCTTATACCTTTACTGCATGACGGTCTATGCCATCACTAGGCATTAAAACCCTGTACTGCATAGACAGTCATGTGATCCTTAAGTAGTTAAGTACAAAGTTTAAATGCTGATTCCATGGCGATTGCTTCTTTTTTAGCTCTTTGCCCCAGGATAGCATCTCTTTTTGCCTTGATAAATACCCTCCTTGAAAGAAAATATTATTACAAAAATATGCATTAGCTACAATACAAATGCAATTTATCAGATTATCCAACAAAAAAGAGGAAATAAGGAAATATAGAAATATTCCCTGACAGTTTAGACTCTTTACATAGGTTATTTAACAATATAAAGGTTATTTACTAAATTGAGAATTGAAAGTTAATTCAAAGTGAATTTTATATTAAAGGTCAAAATAGCCAAACTGGTACATTTCTCTAAGTCAACTATGCTTAGGCCTTAAATTTGAAATTTATTTTGAATTCAATTTAGTGAATAACCCAGAATACATGCGATCTGAAATGTATGAAGATGGAAAAAGTGAAAATGTATAGAGCTCAGAATGACACATGATATAATAAAGAAAGTAGATGAATAGACAAGTTTGGTAATAAATGAACATTGTACAGATTTTATTAAAAAAAATATTCCACTAATTATTCATTTTGACAGGAGTCAATAGTTCAATTAGTATTGTTCTGACATACTGTCAGTTAAGAGTGGTAAAATAACTTTTATGATAACAACACTTAAATACTGTAGTAAAAGACCGTTTTTTATTGTTTTTACAATTTGTGTTTATAAAACATTTCTCCTCAGTAAAATAATGGGAAATTAGTTATAAAATATGACCATATGTTGTAATCGTCTGTCACAGCACCAGTGTTCTAGTTAAAGGGACACTATAGTCACCTGAACAACTTTAGCTTAATGAAGCAGTTTTGGTGTATAGAACATGTCCCTGCAGCCTCACCGCTCAATCCTCTGCCATTTAGGAGTTAAATCCCTTTGTTTATGAACCCTAGTCACACCTCCCTGTATGTGACTTGCACAGCCTTCCATAAACACTTCCTGTAAAGAGAGACCTATTTAGGCTTTCTTTATTGCAAGTTCTGTTTAAGATTTTATTATCCCCTGCTATGTTAATAGCTTGCTAGACCCTGCAAGAGCCTCCTGCATGTGATTAAAGTTCAATTTAGAGATTGAGATACAATTATTTAAGGTAAATTACATCTGTTTGAACGTGAAACCAGTTCTTTTTCATGCAGGCTCTGTCAATCATAGCCAGGGGAGGTGTGGCTAGGGCTGCATAAACAGAAACAAAGTGATTTAACTCCTAAATGACAGTGAATTGAGCAGTGAAATTGCAGGGGAATGATCTATACACTAAAACTGCTTTATTTAGCTAAAGTAATTTAGGTGACTATAGTGTTCCTTTAATCCAAATATATATTAATTTAACAAAATCAGCAAATTAATTAAATCACACTATTTAATTTGAATTAGATCTTGCTGATATGCAGGGGCTCATGATTCTTCTTCTTCTTTTGTCCTCTCCTGCTTTCTCATTATGGTGCTTATACTCTGACCTCTCCTCCTTCTTGCCCTGCTGCCTGTTGTCTTGGCATTCAAATGAGAGCAATTCAGTCTATCCCATGGCTTTTATGATCACAAATTCCAGTAAGTTGGAAAGAGCTGTATTTTACACAGTAAAGGAAGTCCAACAGCAGAATGTGGTCTGAATTAGACATGTGCATTCGTTATCGGACAAATATGATTTTGTCAGAATTTTGGGACTTTAACGTATTCGTTTACTATAACATAAACGAAAGTCCTACATACGAATTATATACGAAATGAAAGGGTAAATGCCAAATGCATTACCTTTTTGTTTCAGTTCTTTTGTTTAATAGTCTCCATGCTGCAGGAGAATTAACCCCCACAGCTCTGAGGAGAAACATAAAAACCTGGATCTCACTGCAGCAGGGGACTTAACCTGTGCGTGTAAGAGTCTCGTGTCGGAACTTACCACCTATTTGTATGTTTTTCCTTTTATTTTGTATGTTTTATTCTTTTTCCGATTGGGAGTAGTTAATACAAATATAATAATTTCGTCTCCTGAACGAGTACCACCTGTGCACCCTATTTGAACGTTAACACCAGCAACTTAAGTGCAAAACTGAAAGGGAAGTAATTAATGAATGCTTCCCCTAGGTGGACGCCATTTCAACATAACTGAACACATGGCAGACAAAATAATGGTGGCTATCTTGTCTCCCGAACGTGGGCAGAAGTACTTGGTCGTCGAGTGCCTTGAACTCTTTTTGGCTAGGAATTTGCGCGAATGCCGGTAAAACTTAGACTGCTACCAGTTCTATTTCCTGAACACCTATACGAATGATGTTCGGGAGATATAAACTACCGAACAGGGGGAGCATTTGTATCCTGAAATGAAGACATTCCCTTCCATTGCGGGATAATTTAACCTCACTTATATTAATATGGGTGTCATAGTGACCCCCATAGGTTTTAATGCGGGGGGGATAGGAATTGTTAATATTCATTACAAGGAGGGAGCTGGTAGTGCTGCCGGCTCCCTCCTTGCTTTTTTTTTTTTTTGCGCATGTGCAGTGTTATTTTTGTCCTAATGGATGAAAACAAATAATTGTTTACCAAATTTCATCCAAAAAACAAATGCTTTATGGACGAAATTTAGAATGGACGAATTACATTTATTTAGTACGAATTCATATGAAACGAAAATTTCACTGGTGCCCATGTCTAGTCTGAATATATAGTTGTATTCATTATATTTTTCATTATTTTTTCTGTTGGTCTTCCTCTGTGACTGTATAATTTCAGGAGCATAGTGGTGGCATACATAAAATATATAAGTATGTATGTATGTATATTTCCATTCCTCCCTCCTCTCATTATGCTATTCCTCCTTTTAAACCTCTTTTCTTTTTTTTTATAATACTCTTTATAAACTTCCTTTTCAGGAATTATTATTTTTTTTTTACAAAAATTCTTTACAGAATTCACATAAAAAACAAAGAACAATAATTACAAGAGCATGCCAGCCAGGTACGAGGGTTATCACAGCATCATTGTTTTCCTTTAAGAGGGACTACAATATATTTTGTGCTAATTCAAGGACATTATTCAATATAATATTTGTTTTTTCTTCTGCTCCCACAAACCATTTTCTACCATTTTCCATCTTAAGCTGTCATAACAATTGATTAGAAAAGGCTGATTTTGAAAAAAAACATGGCTCTGCTTCCAGCCTCTTGCAATTAAGATTTTAACTGCTACACAAGTATGTGTTATTAAATAAGCTTGTTCTTTTGGATATTCAGACAGGTTCATATTTAATAAGGCAATTTTCGGGGGAAATTTTAATACTTATTCTTAATGCTTTTTTGATGAACTCAAAAGCTCATAACCCCATATCCCAAAAAATATGCATATAAGAGCCTATTTCTTCCTCACATCTCCAGCATTTATTTTTTCTATTTGAAAACATTTTAGCTATTCTTGTTGGAACAAAATACCATCTGTTAATGATCTTAAAGTGCATTTCTATCAATGAGAGATCATGGATATTTTTAGTAAAACTAGAAAATGCTGAATTCCATGACTGCTCATCGAGAGTCTGAGACAAATCTCTTTCCCATATGGTAATGTTTCTGTTTCTCTGTTTTTTTTTTAATTATTTAATAGTTTGATAAATTTTACACAGTCAACAATTTTTTATTTATTTTCCAACACTGATACTACTTCATTGTTTTCCATCAAGGTGTGTTCTTTCAAGATGCTTTTCACTCTAATATAACTAAACATTTCCCATAAAGGCAGACAATGCTTATGCTGCAGATCTACAATTTTTTTATAGTAATAGTCTCTACAATTTGATATACCCTTTATATACCTGCTTATCTCCAATTTTCTAATGTTACATTTTCTGATTGTTTTAAATTTCTTGCATATTCAGACATTTCTGGATTTTATTAGATATATTAGCTTTTTTTTTTTTTAAAAAACTATGCCATTAGGGTAATATATGGTTATGAATCAACTATAATTTACCTGTCTGTGTATTTTTCCCCTAGTTCCTTATTAGTGTGGACAGATCCTTGCACTCTGCATTTTTTGTCTCTAAATGATACCAATTTTAATTTTAGAAGGCTGGATTATACATCTTATTTACATAGTATAAAGTACTGGCATCATGATATTGTTGGACAATAGGAAAGCTTAGGCCACCCATTTTAGTGTTTTTGATAGTATATTAATTCTAATACGTGGTATTTTTCCTTTCCACACAAAATTCCCGAAGCTTCATTGAATTAACTCTAGCCATAGAGTTGGAAAGCTTTATGGTAACATCCTGAATAAATAAACCCATTTGGGTAAAACATACGCCATTATGATGTTAATTCTTCCATACCATGATAACTCTTTGTTACTCCATTATTTTAGCAATATATTCATAGATCTAAAATTTTTAAAACATTGCATTCAACAATTTTTTTTAATATCTGTCAGAATAATAACACCTAGATATGTAAAAAAATCTGAAAAGTCAAATCTATAGCTGTTACTAATTTGCTCTCGTTCTTTTTTTTATCTAAATTAAAAAGTACAGTGACTATTTTGTTCATATTCAATTAATAACCAGAGATGTAACTAAATTTGTTTATTTCTTTCAAACAGATTTTTCAATGATGTATTTGGATCAGTCAGAAAAATAAAAACATCATCCACATATAGGCAGATTTTGACTGTTGATTTTTAATTGGATAACCCTTTATTTCGATATTGTCTAAAATGTTTGTGGCAAATGGTTTTATTGCCATAATATGTAAGATAGGGGATAGTGGGCAACCTTGTCTGGTTTTAATTTTTTTAAATTGAGCCACTCTTTATACCCACCACCCTGACTGTTGGAAAAGTATATAAAGATTTTATTGCTGAGAGCATCCCATTGCTCAAACTATAGCACTGTAGTGTGGCAAACATGTACTCCCAACCGACCCTGTTAAATGCTTTCTCTGCATCTAGCTCCAACTAAAAAGGATGCTTGTCTGGATATAACAAACAATGTTGATTTTTTTTGACCAACATTCAAGTAGGGGAGCATTTAGGAAATAGTGATCACAATATGGTAATCTTTAAAATAACTAAAAAAAAAAAGCAAAAGCACATAGGGTATACTAAAACGTATAATTTAAAAAAAGCCAATTTCAATACGATTAGGGCAGCTCGACAAATCGACTGGCATAAACTCCTTAGTGGTAAAAAAACACTGAGGATAAATGAAAACTATTCAAATATTAGAAAGGTACATTTCTCAACCATGTGCCATTGGGTAATACATATAAAAGAAACTAATTAAAACCAATGTGGCTTAGTAGAGAAGTAAAACAAGAAATTAAAAATAAGAAAAGGGCATTTAAAGCATTTAAATTGGACAAACCAGAGGCATCCTATATAAGATATAAGGAAGTCAATAATGATTGCAAAAAGGCAATTAAAGTGGCTAAACTAGAAAATGAGAAATTGATAGCCCAAGAAGGCAAAACCAACCCCATTTTTTTTTAAATACATCAATTCTAAAAAAACAAAAAATGAAAGTGTAGGTACACTGGAGACAGAGATGGGTTTGTTAGCTAATGAAGAGGCAGACATTTTAAATAACATTTTTCTTTAGTATATATTAATGAGGATCCTATGGCAAGAGGTATGCAAATGATTGCTGCAAAAACTTGCAGATAATTTGTGATTGGATGACTTGAGACAAGGTGCTACAGCAGTTAAAGAAAATTAATGTAAATAAAGCTCCGGGGCCTGACAGTATTCACTCACGAGTACTTTAGGAGCTGAGTGGAGACATAAGTGAACCTCTGTATTTATTTTTTCAAGATTCTTTTGTTTCAGGTATTGTACCGGAGGATTGGAGGAAGGCAGATGTTGTTCCTATATTTGAAAATGTTTCAAAATCTTTGCCTGGAAATTATAGACCTGTGAGCTTAACTTCTGTGACTGGGAAAATATTTGAAGGACTATTAAGGGATAATATTCAGGAATTCATTGGGAAGAACTTTGTTATTAGCAATAATCAGCATGGTTTTATGAAACATAGGTCGTGTCCAACTAACCTAATTGCATTGTACGAAGAAGTTAGTAGAAGTATAGATCAGGGTGTTGCTGTGGATGTTATCTACTTGGATTTTGCCAAGGCATTTGATACAGTTCCTCACAATAGGTTAGTCTTCAAATTAAAAGAAATTGGTCTAGATGAATATTTGTGTTCTTGGGTAGAGCATTGGCTTAAAGATAGAGTACAACCAGTTGTCATTAATGGTACATTTTCAGGCTGGACAAAAGTGGTGTCCCTCAGGGTTCTGTTTTGGGACCGCTTCTATTTAACATATTTATAAATGATGTTGAAATAGGCATTGAAAGCCATGTATCAATGTTTGCAGATGACACAAAACTTTGTAAAGTAATAAAATGTGAGCAGGATATTGCTTTGCTGCAGAGGGATTTGGATAGATTGGGGGACTGTGCACTAAAATGGCAGATGAAATTTAAAGTAAAAAAATGCACTTTGGGGTTAAGAATGCACACACAATTTACACCCTAAATGGTAGCGAACTAGGGATAACCACACACGAGAAGGCAGCAATATGCAATGTTAATCTGCAGTTGCTAAGGGCAGTAAGGTTTTGTCATGTATAAATAGGAGCACAAATTCTCGGGATGAAAATATAATTTTGCCTCTTTATAAATCGCTGGTAAGACCACGCCTTGAATATGCTGTGCAATTTTGGGCACCTGTTCTAAAGAAAGATATCATGGCACTAGAAAAAGTACAGAAACGAGCTACAAAATGAATAAAAGGAATGGAGCATTTTAGTTACGAAGAAAGGTTAAAAATGTTTAATCTGTTTATTTTGGAAAAACAGCGCCTGAGAGGGGATATGATAACATTATTCAAATATATTCGGGGGCCAGTACAAGCCTTTATCTGGAAATCTATTCACAAACAGGGCTATATATAGGACATGAGGTCACACATTTAGGCTGGAAGAAAGGAGATTTCATCTAAGGCAAAGGAAAGTTTTTTTTCCACAATAAGAGCAATAATGATATGGAATTCTCTGCCTGAAGAGACTAGGTGTTTTGCCTTCTTTTGGATCAACAGCAAAAAAAAATGTAAGGAAGGCTGAACTTGATGGACGCAAGTCTCTTTTCAGCTATGTAACAGGGTGAGGAGGGGAGTACACATTCTTTCAGCCAAATCCAGAATATTGATTATCCTTCTTATGTTATTACAGGATGACCTTCTTGGAACATAGCCAATCTGGTCATGATGAATTGTGGCTAACAAAATATTCTTTAAATGGTTCGTGTGACAGATCCACCTGTCTTTAAAATACTTTTATTCCCCCTGGGTTCATCTGTTTGTTCGGTTAATTGCTTGTTCGTACACCCCTTTAGTTTATTTTCCTAACTACCAAATGAACTGTCGAACGGCCGGCCACCTAGCATGGAAGTGTGCTGCTGGTTAACCTCTTGGCCTCAATAGAACGTTGTGGTTAACCGCAGACACGTTCTAATTGATAAGGGAAAGCTGGGTGGCCATCATTCGTATACCGAACACGAGGCGGCAGCCATCTTGGACGTATGAATGCCCAGCGGTGTTCGTCGAGAATCTTATGGAACTAAAAACGGACACTGAATTACACAAACACCGCTGAAGCCGCTGACCTCTCCCATATGGTGGATCCTGTATACGAACGCCATCCTGTTCAGTAGTTTTAATTCACGAATGGACTCACCTCAGATAGCTATCCCATGGAGCCTATTCGTATACCGAAAGACTATATGCACAACTTTGGCTCCATGGCGATTGGACTATGTGTACGGGATCTGAATGCCATTCGGTAATAATGTGCGCTCAGATCCAAGCTATCTGAGGATATGTTGAACCCATATATGTATTTCAGTTATTGTAATGTTATATAATTTTATGTATTTTCTCCACCACATGTAAAATGGAGTTTGGCCTCTATCCTGGAAGATAATTGAGTTACTTCCCAATTATCTCCAGGATAGAGAGGAGGGTTCTGTACAGCAAAAGGGGAGTGTTTATAGCCAAAGTGTTTCTATTGGCTACTGTATTCTATTTGTCCCAGTTTTCCACCAGGTCCCCTAGGGGAGTGTCCACCTGGTGGAATACCGCATAAATACCGGGCAGGTAGCCCACATTAAATCAGATCTCTGCTTAACCCTCAATACGGAGCTTGGTTTCATATGGTTTACACATTCGGCTGTTTGGTTCGTGAAGGATTTCGTATGGTTCCTGTTTGGCTAATTGGAGCTTTCGTTAGCTGCTTCTCTATTCGAAAAAGGAACATCTTCAGCGGTATTAACCCCTCTTATACTTGGGTGTACCGTAAAACACTTAGCTAGTATTGAGGAGAACAGCTTTGTATCTGCATTTATTAATGAGATTGGACGGTAGCTAGCTAAATATGATGGATTTTCCCCCTGTTTTAAAATAGGTAAATTGTTTGCTTTTAACATCTCTTCAGGGAAGGTACTTATAGTCACAATCTCATTATAAGTATTTACTAAATGGTGCGAAATTTTGTTATTTTACAATTTGAAAAATAAATTGCTGAAGCCGTCTGGGCGTAGGTTTTTTTTTTGTGCTAGTTTTTCAATTGCTCTTTCTACTTGTGCTTTTTCTGCTGGTAGGTTTAATTTTTTCATCTTTTTGCTTGAAATTAGAGATGGACTTATATTTTTAAAATAGTTATTAACATCTTCTTTTGAAGCTTTCTTAGGAAGATTATAGTGTTGTTTATAGAATTCAACAAACGCATTTGATATATCTTTTGGTGTCATGTAAACTTGATCTTTGACTTTTATTAGAGAGATTCCTTCCTTTAATATTTTTTTTTCCAGTTTGTTTGTTAGAATTTTGTCTGCCCTATTGACTTTGTGGTAAAATATAATTTTGAGGTGATCGAAATTTTTAATTGTTATTTCTAGTTCTAACTGTTTAATTCTATTTAAAGTTTCTTCAAGATTTTTTTGAGTTACGAATGTAAAGCTATTTTTAATTTCTTGAGAAAGTTTATAGCATTTTCCCGATAAGGGAGAACTTCTTACTTTAGTAAGATTAGATTTTAATTTAATAATATGACCTCTAACAACTGCTTTAAAAGCACACCCGACTATGGTGTGTGTAATTTCCTCTGTGTAGTTCTCTTGGAAATTGTTTTTAATAATATTACGTATATACTCTTGATTTGATTGGTTCTTAAGAATATAGTCACATAGTCCTGGATGTTTTCTTCAATGCGTTATATAATTCTAGAATTACTAGGCTATGGTCAAATCAATAAAAAAATATAGAGATAATAAAATAGTCCAAATAAGAGAAGTCCAAATAAAATAAAGTAAAAGTCAATCTTAGCTGGATGAATCTTCTTTAAATAAGATACGTTCTACAATGGTGGTATCCTCGTAGTCCTTCCTCAGGTAAATCCAATAATATGAAAAGATAAAACAGATATCCAAAATAGTGTAATATGTTCTATAAAATAATGATATATAAAGAGAGAATGATATAGCACTCACATTTGATAGAGCTATAACCAGCTCTAGTGTAGAAAGCGCACAACGGTATAAATCCCCGCTTGTGGGATACAATGCGACTTCCTTTTCTTCAGGGGTAAGTGCCACTCAAAGAGAAAATAAAAAGTCAATAGTGTTCTCTGTATAAAAGTAGTGGGAAAATAAAATAAATAAATGAAATGGTACTCACAAAGGTGGAGCAGGCTGACTGCTCCTTGATGACAGCGTAGGTGGAAAAATCCCCACCAAGGATTACTTGGTGTCCAGAAGTGTAAATTGCCAGGTGATGAAGTGTATATAAAGATTCTTGGCACGAGCGAAATAGTGACCAAAAAAATCTTTAATATATAAAATATACAATTAAATGTCCATACGCGTTTCGCCTATAATGGCTTTATCAATATGGAATAAAACATATAACCTGGCATGGTGACTTTAAATAGGGATACAGATGTTTAGAAATGGCGCCTAAAACAGAGGTTAGCCAATTAAATTGCAGAAAATTCAAATAAAATAAAACACTTATAAATATACTTAAAATACATATATAATGTTAGTATTCAATGATAAATATTAATGGCACTTTAATGTGAGTATCAAACATTAAAAACGAGCATTATTTCACTTCAAAAATAATTGTTATATGCGGTCACGTGATCGGCTGACCGCAATGGGTTATGGGGATTGTAGTTAATGTAGGGAAATTAGAAATAGAAGGGGAAAGGAAAATTACACATAAATAAGAATAATAAATAATATAGTAGCATAAAGGGGCAGGTAGGTGATGAGAAGGGGAGTTAAAAACAAAGTAAAATAAAAATAAATATGAGTGAAATAATAAAAAGATATAAATAGAAAATAAAAGATACTAATAATACATATGTGTATACATATAAAACATGAAATAAAACAATATATTAGGAAACATAAGAATTAATAATACCTGCAGAGTTAAAAACACAGAACATCAAATAAAGTTAAACAAATCAAAATCTGAATTTAAACCTTGGGGTATCAGGGTCTTTAACTCATATACCCACTTCATTTCTATTTGCCCCAGGATATTTTTTATATCTCCTCCTCTCCAAGGGACAGAACATTTCTTAATACCCATACATTTGAGCATTTTAGGATCTTTATTGTGTTTAAGAAAATGTGTGGACACTGAATGATTCAGATATCCATTTTTGATGTTTCTGCAGTGTTCACTTATTCTTGTTTTGAGGCACCTTGGGGTCATTCCAACATATTGGAAGCCACAAGGGCATTCAAGCAGATAAATTACATTTTTTGTAGTACAATTGATAAAATTGTCAACTTTATAAACCTTATTTGTTCCTTTAGAGGTAAATTCAGTTATTTTAGATGGTAGTGGTGAATCAGTAGTTCTACAAACTATACATGTTTTACATTTACAAAAACCTTTGATTTTAGGAAATAAAGATAAAGCTGGTTTAGTTTTGGTTTCTCTAGTAAAATTTTTAGTCAGAAAATATTTAAAATTAAGAGCTCCTCTGAATATTATATTAGGATGTTCTGGTAAAATTTTGTTAAGGGTATCATCTTGTTTTAAAATATGCCAATGTTTCTTTACAATCTTTTATATAGTGCCACTTTTATTGTTTAAATCAAAAATAATAGGAAGCGGCATAGGTTCATCTGTATCTTTAGTTTTGTATGTTAAAAGTTCATCTCTATCTTTATGTTGAATATCATTAATTGTGTCTGTTAAAATTGATTCAGGATAATTTTTTTCAATAAACTTATTTTGATTTTTTTTTTAATATCTCTATTTTATGATACCACAATCTTTACCCTCTCAATAGAGGGTTATAAGTGTGACTTATTTATCTCAAATAAATGAGGGGTAAAGGGCAGACTTCTAAGTTCTATGAACCTATGGCAGGGATAAGCTACTAGTTGGGGCGGACAGTATTAATTAGTAATTTCTTAATATATGTTGGTGAGCAGAGACAAGAGAGAAAATAATACAATAAAATAAATAAATAAATATAAATACATTTCCTTCTCCTTCTTCCTGGTTTGGGACCCCATGTCACCTTGATTGGAGGGGGATTTTCATTTAGGGACAGTAGGTCCCCCCTTATTGTTTTTTAGGGCCCCCTCCCACCGCTCAGGGGTGGGGGCTGGGGGGGGGAGGGCGGTAGATTCCCCCCACCATTACTATCTAGGGCCCCCATCCACTTTTATTCCCCCCTCACTATTTTTAGTGTGAGGGGAGTAGGTAGGGGATAGTTTGATTTGGGTAGTGGGGGTGACTAGGGGTTTGGGACCCCTAGTCACCTTGATTGGAGGGGGATTTTCATTTAGGGCCCCCACCCACCGCTCAGGGGTGGGGGCCGGGGGGGGGGACAGTAGGTCCCCCCTTATTGTGTTTTTAGGGCCCCCTCCCACCGCTCAGGGGTGTGGGCCGGGGGGGAGGACGGTAGGTTCCTCCCCACCATTCCTATCTAGGGCCCCCATCCACTGGTCAGGGGTGGGGGCCGGGAGGAGGACAGTAGGTCCCCCCTCTCTTTATTTAGGGCTCCCACCCACCGCTCAGTGGTGGGGGCCAGGGGGGAGGACAGTAGGTCCCCCCCCTTATTGTTTTTTTAGCGCCCCCACCCACCGCTCAGGGGTGGGGGCCGGGGGGGGACAGTAGGTCCCCCCTTATTGTTTTTTAGGGCCCCCTCCCACCGCTCAGGGGTGGCGGCCGGGGGGGAGGGCGGTAGATTCCCCCCCACCATTACTATCTAGGACCCCCATCCACTTTTATTCCCCCCTCAGTATTTTTAGTGTGAGGGGAGTAGGTAGGGGATAGTTTGATTTGGGTAGTAGGGGTGACTAGGGGTTTGGGACCCCTAGTCACCTTGATTGGAGGGGGATTTTCATTTAGGGCCCCCACCCGCCGCTCAGGGGTGGGGGCCGGGGGGGGGGACAGTAGGTCCCCCCTTATTGTTTTTTTAGGGCCCCCTCCCACTGCTCAGGGGTGTGGGCCGGGGGGGAGGACGGTAGGTTCCTCCCCACCATTCCTATCTAGGGCCCCCATCCACTGGTCAGGGGTGGGGGCCGGGAGGAGGACAGTAGATCCCCCCTCTCTTTATTTAGGGCTCCCACCCACCGCTCAGTGGTGGGGGCCAGGGGGGAGGACAGTAGGTCCCTCCTCTTATTGTTTTTTTAGCGCCCCCACCCACTGCTCAGAAGGTGGGGGCCAGGGGGAGGATGGTAGGTCCCTCCCACCATTCTTATCTAGGGCCCCCACCCCCTGCTCAGGGGTGGGGGCCGGGGGGAGGACAGTAGGTCCCCCTCTCTTTATTTAGGGCCCCCACCCACCGCTCAGGGGTGGGGGCCAGGGGGGGAGGACAGTAGGTCCCTCCTCTTATTGTTTTTCAGGGCCCCCACCCACCGCTCAGGGGTGGGGACTGGGGGGGACAGTAGGTTCCCCCTTATTGTTTTTTTAGGGCCCCCACCCACCGCTCAGGGGTGGGAGCCGGGGGGAGGACAGTAGGCCCCCCTCTGTTTATTTAGGGCCCCCACCCACCGCTCAGGGGTGGGGGCCAGGGGGGAGGACAGTAGGTCCCCCCCTTATTGTTTTTTTAGGGCCCCCACCCACCGCTCAGGGGTGGGGGCCGGGGGGAGGACGGTAGGTCCCCCCACCATTCTTATCTAGGGCCCCCACCCACTGCTCAGGGGTGGGGGCCGGGGGGAGGTCAGTAGGTCCCCCTCTCTTTATTTAGGGCCCCCACCCACCACTCAGGGGTGGGGGCCAGGGGGGATGACAGTAGGTCCCTCCTCTTATTGTTTTTTTAGGGCCCCCACCCACCGCTCAGGGGTGGGGGCCGGGGGGGGGGAGGATGGTAGGTCCCCCCCCACCATTCTTATCTAGGGCCCCCACACACCGCTCAGGGGTGGGGCCAGGGGGGAGGACATGCATCAACCATGTAATTTTCCATGGGAGTTTTGCCATTGATCCCCCTCCGGCATGCCACAGTCCGGGTGTTAGTCCCCTTGAAACAACTTTTCCATCACTATTGTGGCCAGAAAGAGTCCCTGTGGGTTTTAAAATTTGCCTGCCTATTGAAGTCTATGGCGGTTTGCTCGGTTCGCCCGTTAGCGAACATTTGCGGAAGTTCGCGTTCGCCGTTCGCGAAACCGAAAATTTTATGTTCGCGACATCACTAGTAGTGAATAGTAACTGATTTATTGTTTATACACATGCCATCAGTTTGTGTATTCTATTAATAGAGTAATTTCTCTATTTAAAAGTTGATCTGTTTTTATTATAAACATTACTATAAGTGCAAAACCTAATAAAGTGCTGTATATTTAATTTTTCTTCTTCCTTATTTTTCCCTTCCCTCTTCTTTTATTTCCTACTATATCTTCTAACCCAGCTGTTCTATTACACTAATTCCTGCTAATATTCCTGTGTTGCGATTATCTCATGTGCTTAAGTAAGTGACTCATATTTGTGTTGTGCGTATTTCACACTACAATGTGAGGGAGAGGTTAAACCTCCTATGTTTCTGTTAATACTATATCTTCTATTACAAGTGTTACCATTGATACTATATCTTCTATTACTGTACTTGTGTTTTAATAAATGCCTATATAGTAGCATCCAGAGAAGCGAATATAATACTCAAATAGATAGGGTTTCTTTCGACCAGAATTCTAAAGCTTTTGGCATTTGAAATATTAATGTTCTGCCTTCCCAGAATAAAGTGATAGAAGTTGGGAAGCCCCAGCTGTATCTAATATTCTTTTGTCTCAATTGTTGCAAAGCATCCGTAAAAGTTTTTTTGTGTGTTCTTGTCTAATAAGAGAGGTCTGGGAAGATCAGCACATCTTTAACCCCTTAAGGACACATGACATGTGTGACATGTCATGATTCCCTTTTATTCCAGAAGTTTGGTCCTTAAGGGTTTAAATGTTTAATTCTTTACATTTTTTCCTCTTGTCGACTTTAGAATGTTCCCCTTAAATAGGTAGGACTTGAAGTTGGCGATGACCTCTCTAGGCAAATTGCTTTTCAGTGAACTTAGTTTTGGTAAACTGTATATTCATTCAGTTGTTGGATTGAGGTCTTTCTCTTCGACTCCTGCCTCTTTAAAATATTGGGTCAGGAATTCTCTTAGTTGTTCTAGGCTAATTTCTTCTGGGATGTTTCTAAAGCGTAGGTTATTTCTCCTTGCGTGGTATTCCAGCGCCTTCATTTTTAGATCTTGTTTGTTTATTCTGAGGAGAAGGGAGTCATACTTTTCTTGTAGCATCAGTTGTTGTGTCTCAATTTTCTGTAAATTCGCATCACAGTTTTTCATTTTCTCTGATACAACATCAATTTCTTATTTGATTTATAAAGTGCTGTTGTCAATTTCCGATTGTAGTTCTTGTGAAGCTTTTTCAAAACATTTTTTTCAAGAATTCTTGTAATGTATTTTGCATTTCCTGGTTAACTTCTATATTCATTGAATCATTCATTTGTTTGAAGTCCACATCTTTTAGAACTTTAGTAGCTTGAGGGGAAAATAAGTCATTAGCTGAAACTCGTTTTTATGTTTTTTTCTTCATTTTTTCTTTCTTTGGGGCAGTGTTGTTAGTTTATTTTATTTATCCCACCTCCCCTTTTTTTTTTCCTTTCTCTTCTCTTCTTTTCCTTATGTCTTTCTTCCCTGCCTCTTTTGTTGTTTACTTGCTTTTTCTGCAGTCAGCTCTGTCATAGATTTATCGAATTTTAGCTTTTTAAAATGTACTGTTTAGTGAACTTTCAAATTTCTTCTAACTAGCAACAAACTTTTTTCCTTTGTTTTCCCCTCCTTTTCTTTTACTTCTTTTTTCACAAATGCACAACAGTCAGCTCTGTTATAAATGTATCATATTTGAGCTTTTTGAAATGCACCGTTTAGTTAACTTTCCAATTTCTTCTGACTAGCAACAAACTTATTTTTTTTTTTTAAATTGGATGTTATTTTCTTTAACTATATACTGTAACCCTATGGAACAAGCGCAGCTTAGTGGAATAGGGGCTTAACAGAGCTAGGAGGTGGGCATAGGGGGAAGGCCCCGTGTGGGAGTTGAGTTAGAGTGTGAAGGGGGTTGGCCTAGTATAAATAGGCAGCCATTTTAGAAGCAGGCACTTTTAATCTGCTCACCTAGCCTAAGTTGTGTGCAATTTCAGCCTGCAGCTTGGGCCTTGTTTTTCAGCTTTCTTTTGCTGCAGGTTAAAGGCCCAGAGGATGGATCCAGTGGAGCGGCAGCGCGGGATTGTGGAGCAGCATGGGTGCAGGAGTGCCTTGGACCGGCCTGGTGGGGATCCATAATGGCGGCGGGACTTCCCGCCCGCCATGGAGGAGGAGACTGTCAGAGAGGCTTAGCCCGTCCGGGACGTCAGGCTCACCAGCGGAGACGGTGCAGTGGTGGCAGATCAGAGCCGCGAGGTTGGAGGACTGTGCACGGGACATAGGAGCATGCAACTGTATGGTCAGGCAGAAGGCAGTGCAACACCCCAGATGGGGGAAGCCGGGCGAGGCATGGGCTCTGCTGCGACCGGCAGGTGGAGCCCAGGATTGCTGGTCATGGGGCCGTTCGCCGGGAGGGTGGCCCCTGGCAGTGAAAGATGGTCTACAAAGGGGCATGTAGCTAAGACGTGGGCTCCGTGTTCAGGTGTGTCGGGTGCGGGGAGCTCCGGCGGGTGTTCCGAGTCAGGTCTTGGGGAGACGGCGGCAGCAAAGGTAGAGGCGGGGGCTGAGATGACTGCGGTAGCCTTGGAATTGGGTATTGAGAGGGAGTAACTGTCCGACGGCATTCCTGATGCACCACGCGCACGTATCCTTTGTAGGCCTGTTGGGGGTGCATTTGAAGCTGGAGGTAAAGGAGACAATATGGAAAGGTGAGTTCTGGAAAATCTTTTTGCCGCTGGAGGACTACTTGGACCTCAAGTAGAAGGACAAGAAGGACGCAAAGAAGGAGGATGAGGAGAAATATAAGTGGTATCGGAAGATACCTAAGTCCTTCAGGAACTGGCTGTGTGCTTTCTGCATCTTAGCCAGTGTTATTGGGGAGAAGTCACCGGGTCGGTTTTCCTCATTATTCTGCTACCTGGCTGGTGTGTGGGAGGCCTAGCATATGTACAGTGGCCTGGCATGGTGGAAATATGACAAGCAATTCCGGCAGCAACTCGCGGCGAACCCTGGGATGAGATGGTACCAGATGGACCTGCCATTATGGATGAAGCTTATGATGGAGCAGAAGTGGACACCCTTTCAGTCGGCGGCCGGCGCTGGAAGTCAGTCCTCTTCGTCGGCCGAGTTCAAGCAAGGTATTTGCTGGCTCTTCAATGAAGGCCAGTGCAAGTGGGGCACTAGGTGCAGGTTTAAGCATGAGTGTTCAGGCTGCAGAGGAGCCCATGGCCTCAATAGATGCTTTAAGCGAGGTAAGTCTGGGGCATCCTCCGGCGCGGGTTTCCGGTGGGGAGATACGCCAGTGAGGTTCGACGTAATGCTACCGTGGCTAAGCCAATACGGTAAGTTGGGGAGGGGTTTTATATCCCTTTTCAAGAAAGGGGGGGGGGCGGTCGGATAGTGTGCATAACTTGAAGTCAGTTTTTAAATTCCCGAAGGTGGCGCTGGAAAAACTGGGCAAAGAATTACAGCTGAGCAGGATGGCAGGCCTGTTTGCGGCCCTCCTCTTGCCCAATTTGTGGGTTTCCCCACTGGGGGTCATTCCTAAGAAGGAGGCGGGGAAGTTTCATTTGATTCACCACCTCTCCTATCCAAAAGGGGAGTTGGTGAATGACGATATCGATGGGGACCTCTGCTCCATCTCCTACGCATCATTCGACCAAGCGGTAGAGCTGGCTTGAGAGGCGGGGCCCCCATGGCAAAGGTGGATGTGGAGGCGGCGTTTCGCCATTGCAACAATGCCACCTGTCAAGTGGTGGTTATGCTAGCCATGATAGAAAGCTGTTAGAACACATTTCATTGCAGTTTATGCCTCTGCATAGCCGCAGACCAGTCAGAGTGCCCCTGTCCACTGCCAAAAGCTTGAAAGCTGAAAAAGAAGTAAAATGGGGGTAAGAGTAGGAAAAGTGTGGATAGGGAAATCACTTAAAATAACATAAAAAAAAAAATACAGCTGAGTCATAAAATAGCACTAGATGGAATCTTTGATTTTAGCTTTGGAAGAACATAAATCAAAATCTAAAGCATGACTGTCAGGAGGATCACCAGAATTATCCATTTGAGAGAGGGTTGGAGTGCAGGGTATTCTCTTTCATTGTTCAAACTGAGCTCAACTCCTGATGCATGGAGAAAAGGCCTTCACAAGCCTCTGCTATTGTGTACATAGTTTATACTACGTGGCCCATAGGTTGAGGAGGCGGTGACCGTGGCAGTGTAGGTGGAAGCAGTGGTGGAGGAGGAGGAGGTAGCCAACACTGTGTATATATATATATATATATATATATATATATTTTTTTTTTTTTTTTTTTTAATTGGGGTAGCTCCCAAAATATTGGGACATATAAAAAAAGAAAACGGTTCCGCAGAGCGACTGACCCGTGCATGCTGCATCTGAAACTCCACTATCGCCTGCTGCTGCTCACACAGTCTCATGAGGTGGTGAGCAGGAAGGCCGAAGTTATGCTGTAGCGCAGACAAGCAAGCAGCAGCAGGGTGAGAACGCCAAAAGCGCGCACAGACGGCCCGCACTTTCTGCAGCATCTCTGATATATCTGGGTATACAACGTGGCATCACAAGGGCCACCCAGAACTGGTTCAACTCCCATCAAGCCAAGTTCCCGGAGGAGATCACCCAGCTCGTCATGCTAGAGCACTTTTTCAATGTGCTCCCCAACGAGAAGGCGACGACGCATTCGTATGTCAATCCATATCAACTTTCGATGCCATTGACTGCACCTACCATGGTGACCACGGGTAACGTGGAATCAGGGTTCGATTCCATACAGGGACCCTGACAAACGGCCAGCACATGCAAGGAAGGCAACAGGCGCGCAAATGACCCACTCCCGACGTGGGAAGTTAGTGACGACAAACAACAATACAGGACTCTTTAGAGGCCCTGTAATTGTAATGAGTCCACTTGAAATCCTTTAACCATTATCAATTGGAGGGAAGTCTGGTGCAGAGCCACTAAACCGTGCATGCTGCAGCTGAAACTCCACTATCGCCTCCACTATTCACTATCAAACAGTCTCTCCAGCATGTGCAGGTGGAGTTCCACCTTGTGGGAACATCGCATATGAGGCAGTGAGCGGGAAGGCCAAAGTTACGCTGCAGCGCAGATAGGCGAGCAGCAGCAGGGTGAGAACGCCGAAAGCGTGCACAGCCGCTACAGTGAATGTCACATCCTGTTCCAAGTTGTAGATCAGTCTGGTATTGGCTTCTGATATCCAGTACTCTTTTTACTGAAGCTGCATCAGGGTCCGGGTATGTGGCCGCACAAACGCTGGTGCTCAACACCAGCGGGCGTGCGGTTACCCTGCACCCTACCCTGCTTAACCATTCCACACTGTGACTCCTAACTTCAACATCAGGCATTCTGGATCCTGGTCGTCCGACCGCCGCCCAGACAGTGTCTGGATCATGGTCACCGGACTGCGAAACTGCGAATGGCTCGTTAAATCGTTTATGGTTCTTTTTATCGCTTCAACTGCTACTTGAATAACTGTGGGAATTCTAAAGATAATACATGCCGACGAGCGCTAGGGGACGGCCACTCCGCTTTTGCACCCTGCTCCCTCTTATGCTGTGCTGGTGCCTCTGTGCGACCAGCGCCTCTTCCTCCAAACTGCACACGTCACTCGCATGACCTTGATTCCATGTGGGGTCTAGGACCTCATCATCCTCCACATCATCATCCACCCACACCTCAACCCTGCCCTCCTTGCCGGAATGCGCACTGCAGAAAGCCACAGCAGTTGGCACCTGTGTTTTTCCAGCATGTAAAGTCTGCAAAGGACATATGGAAATTGTTTTAGAATTGTATCCAGGCAACAGTTTTCTCTCAGTTTGACCTCTCAGTTTGACTTGTGAGGGTATTGCCCCAGAATTACAATATTGTTTAAGTACCTCTTCGCTATTAATAACTGGTTTAAATATAGCAGCTTGTTATCTGTTAGTTTCTAGTGTAGAAAATATCAATCTGTTTTCTATCACTTAGATCTGTGTAACAAGTGTTGTAGGTGTGAAACAATATTACAAGTGACCGATGTATTAAATTCAAATCAAAGTTACGCTTCTATTTGACCCTCAGAAATGAAGAGCAGGCCCCAAAATGTACTATTTAGCAGATTAGCAGCAAAACAATTAGAATGTTTACAAGTGCGCAGAAAGCACACTATTAGACGCTTCAATTTGACTCTCAGATATGAAGTGCACGCCCCAAAATGTACTATTTAGCAGATTAGCAGCAAAACAATTAGAATGTTTACAACTGCGCTGTAAGCGCACTATTTCACGCTTCTATTTGACTCTCAGATATGAAGTGCACCCCACTAATGTACTAGTTTGCAGAATTCTTTCCTAAACTGTCCCTCACAGCTGCAGCATCCTCTCCCTAAACTAATAAGAGCTAATGTGCGTGTGGCGCTACTCGACTCCAGCTTATATATAGAGGCTGGGTCACGTGCTGCAATGGCCAATCACAGCCATGCCATTAGTAGGCATGGCTGTGATGGCTTCTAAGGGCACACAAGTCAAACGCTTGTTGATTGACTGCCCTGCAGCTTTTGAAAACGCGCCATTAAATCACCGAACACCGAACTCCAACCCGAACATACAGTGATATGTCCGTGTTCGGGCCCGGGGCCAAAAACTGTAATGTTCGGTACAAACCGGAACTTTACAGTCTGGGTTCTGTGATCCTTGTTTGCAAATGGCAAGGTCCTCTAGGGTAAACAACAGGCACAGTCCTTAATTTATTGTTAAACTCCACCACAGATACAGCAGCAAATGAAAAAAACAACAATAACACAAATCCCTATAAACCAAAAACCTAGCTCGGTCTGAGCACTAACTAACATCAAGTTCCCTATCTCTCAAGGGTTTAAACTATAACAGAACAATAATTGGTTTCACCAACCTAGTGCCTTTGTCAGATCTCTGCCCTCCACACTCAGCATGTGGCTTCCATTCCTTCTAGAAAAAAACAAAAATACTCTCTCCTTTCTGCACTCCAGTGCTCTCAGCTAGCCTGCTGCTTTCCTTTCTGCACTCCCAGTGCTCCAAGCCAGCCTTGACTGCTTCCTTCTGCACTCCCAGTGCTCCAAGCTAGTCTTAACTGCTTTCCTTCTGCTCTCCCAGTGCTCCAAGCCAGCCTTAACTGCTTTCCTTCTGCACTCCCAGTGCTCAGTCTCCTTGACTCTCTCACAGGAGAGAATAGTGTCTCTCCTACCTGCTTCCAGGGAGGAAACCAGCAATCCCCCTTTACCTGCCTATCAGGGAGCGGTTTATTCCCACTGCTGCAGCTGATTATCTGCAGCTGAGCAGTGGGTTGGAGACAGATCAAAACTATTGCCTGGAACTTATTTCTCCCAGTTGTATGCAAACTGCGGAGTGGAGCATTGGCCCACCCTGCTCTCCAAATGCTCCACCCTAGGGGCCCATAACTAAACTTTGGTTTGTGTTGCCTACAACACATGCTACATCTGGGGTTAAATATTATAGGCCTATCTGACTTCACTTTATCACAGTTCGCTCAACTCTACTGATAATGTCTTGGTCCAAGATATCACAGGACATGTCCAGAGGTCTTGTGGAGTCCATTCCGTGTCTCAACACATCAGAGCTGTTTTTGGTAGCACAAAGGAAACCAGCACAATATTAGACAGGTGGTCTTAAGTTTGTTGCTGATCAGAGTACATACATTAACCATGAGTAAGGCACATGATGACTCAGCAAGGAAATCCTTGCATGGATGCTAAAACTCCTGCCAAAAGATAAAATCCAAATACAGTGAGCCACACAGGACTAAGTCTGATATATTGATATATATATATATATAGATATACAAAGAAATGATGAAACAGAGCACTCCAGAGGACTTGTTGATTTAATTTTTATCAGTGTTGAAGAAAATCGACGTTTTGACCCGCAGGTCTTTATCAAGATGAATTAAAACGTGAGACAGTGACATTTATAGCAAAGCTGATTAAGAGGTAATCACTTACCCTAAAGTGACAGTGCAGCCCCAAAGCCATGTGTGAATGCTGAGAGTTGATTAGGTTGTAGCGTGTGGAATTCGTAGCTAAGTGATGACGTCAAATACGCGCGACCCACAGAGGTCGTGAAAAGGCATCAAGTTACCATAGGAACCTGAAGTGAGTGAGCATGCGTGATGTGAATAAAACATAAGTAAAACCAATTGGAAGACTATGTGAGAAAATACAAGAATGGTGATCGAAATATATATCGCTATGAGCATGAATTACTATATAAACCTACAGTCCAAGCCATGGAAAACACAGACCTACCTAAGAAAAGGTGTGCTAGAAAAAGAGTATGTGTGGTGTAAAGTGGTGAGGCAATATGAAAGGGATGTGAGACGTGAGAACCTAAGAAATAGGGATGAAAATGAGACCTAAAAGAAGAGAGGAGACAATGAAGGGAGAATATGGTGCATAAAACGGAAGGTGATAGCAAAAAAAATCAATATATAACTAGGTGACAACACAGAGTGAAAAAACACACTAGGAAGGGAGGGGAGAAATAATGTGAAACACAAACAGAAGAGAGAAGTATGGACTATAAGTGAGTGAATATATACAAATTTCAAAAAAGTATCTACATATATACAGGGCTATAATGATCAATGGAATATAACATAGATACACCAATAAAGCATATTATTGAAAGCCAGAAAGGGCCTAAACAGATGGATGGAAGGAGCAGGCAAATAAATCTTAGCATGAGCATTGTAAGAGTTACGAGTAGAATGATCCTAAAGAACAAGAGCAGGAGCTGGACCTGGAGAAATGGGAAATTGAGATGGCAAAATAATGAATACAAATAATAAATAAAAATAAGACAAATACTGGAAATAAAGATAAATATAAAAATAAAAATAAATAGTAAAAATAATAATAATAATAATAATACAATGGAAATAAAAATAAAGATAAAAAATAAATAAATTAAAAAATTAAAAAATAAATAAATAAAGCAGCACCGAGGCGTTTTTTTGATGGACAATAACTTTAAGGTAGAGCGCCAGATTCTGGATATAATTATATATATATATATATATATATATATATATATATATATATATATATATATATATATATATATTTGTGCTCGGAATTTAAATACGTAATGGATAGTAACTGTGAGCAAAGTTGGTTGTGGTGTGCCGAAACCAACGTATGAGTGGGCCTGTAAATAAAAGAGGGCCCACCAAGGAGAATGTAATTATAACAGGGTGTAGGTGGGTGGGAACAATCAGCTGAAAGGCAGAGGTGAGTAGGGGCTGGGAGTTTAAGTAGGGGACTTACTCCTCCCACAAATTCAGGCCTCCACAAGTTCAGGCCTTTTAACTTGTGCTCGGAATTTAAATACGTAATGGATAGTAACTGTGAGCAAAGTTGGTTGTGGTGTGCCGAAACCAACGTATGAGTGGGCCTGTAAATAAAAGAGGGCAAAAAGATAAATTCGAGAAATACACACTTTATTGCATTTTTTACAAAACCAAGTTGCTGAAAGCTTGGCGAAGCTCTTTCTCCGGCTGTGGAATATATGCAGTATATATGGAGGATTTCCACCGCCCCAGTCTCTTGATGATATGGACCGGTGTGTTAGTGCTAGAGGCTGCTCCTATACGGAAGGAGTGCCTAGAGAATGCAATCGGGTTGTGTCCGAGCTTAGATAACAGAATTCTGATATGAACCATCAATTTTGCTGTGGTTAACGGGTGCCCTTGTAGTGTTAAGAGCGGAGAGTCCAGTAGGTGACCGTGCAGAGTTGACCGTAGGTGGTCTAGTACTTTTACCGGACACCAGGCATTATCAGTAGGGAAGAGAGGAATTATAGTAGGGTGTAGTGACCGGTTGGTTTTAGTTGTAGGGATCGAAAGTTGGTAGTGATCCTCTATTTTAGTGAGGTGTGATATTTTAAGTCTTAGCTTCGTATCTCCTTGACAAATTACGGTGAACTCTCTAGGTCTGAGAAAACCATAGAAAGCGAGATATAAAGCAGATTTGATCACCGTATTTGTGCCGATGTCGAATGGGGCTGTGTCAAGGAGATTACCATTAGATTACCTATAGATGGTCCTATCTTCAGGTCACTTAGCAGAGAGTGGAGGTGAAACCTTTGATATTCCTTTCAAAACCTTTTTGACGGGGTATGAAGATAGGAAAGGTGTGTTGTTAGGAAAAAAAGGTGAGGCTGTGGTGCTGGACCCCCGTGAGATATAGTTTAATGGTGTTGTGAGATAGTTTAAGGTGTAGGTAGAAAAAAGAGGCAAAAGCCACCATGGTTTGAATAGAGAAGTCACCTTGTAAACCGAACTCTGCTGTGAATTTATTAAATATATTAAGAGCCCTATTGTAAGTGATAGCCGTGTTTGGTGATAATGCTTGGTGAGTGAGTGCTCTAGCGTGGTTCAAGAGTGTGCTTAATCCAGGATTAGATCGTGGAACCGTGGTGTCCTGGATGGTTGTAGGTGAGCCGTTGGAAGTGCCTGAGAAAATGCCTGAAATTGAGAACGAGAGAGCGTCAGCGGCCGTGTTGTGAATACCCGGGATGTGAAAACAAACTAAGTGAAACTGGCCGGATGCTGCCAACCAGGTCAGCTTGCGAATCAGCCGCATGATGGTCAGGGAAGATGATCGCCCTTTGTTCACGATTTCGCAAGCTGCCGAGTTATCAGAGTAGCATTTGACTGCCTTGCCAGACCAGAGATGACCCCAGGTGTGTGCGGCCGCCACAATGGGATAAATTTCAAATAGTGCTGAGGTCTCTCTGAATCCTGGCAAGGCATCCGAATCAGTGGGCCAATGGCCCCTGAACCAGTGGTTCCCAAAAATGGCTGCAAAACCGGTATTGGCTGCTGCGTCTGTGTGGATGATGGGTGAAGAGGTGGAGAGAGGGGGAATAAACATGGAGATTCCATACCAGTCCTTCAAAAACTTCCCCCACATAGCTAAGTCAGCCTTGGCGTGGGGGTCCAAAGAAACTGTGCCAGAGTCCGGAACTCCGTGCAGCAGGCAAAGGAGTCTGGATATGAAAGACCTTCCCTGCAGAATGATGTGCATCGCAAAGTTCAGGGATCCGAGAAGGGACTGAAGTTATTTTCTAGTGCAAACATCATTCCACAGGAACAAGTCATCTCCCCTCTCAAACGTGACAGTTTGTCGTGGGGGAGGCTAGCTCTGAGGTTAACCGAGTCCAGTTCTATCCCCAGAAAGGTCAATTTAGTTGTGGGGCCTATAGTTTTGGCTGTGGACAAAGGGACTCCAAGTGTGGAAAATAGTGCAGTAGTGCTTCTGATTGCTGTGGGTGAAGGTGACCCTGGCTCTATTAGTAAAAAGTCGTCGAGGTAGTGGATAACGGAGTGACACCTGGTGACGTTCAGAAGCAGCCAGCATAGTGACTCTGCGAAAATGTCGAACAGTTTGGGGCTGCTTCGAGAACCGAAAGTGAGTCGTGTAGAGAAGTAATATTTCCCTCGCCATTTAACACCGTGTAAGTGCCAGAGTGAGGGGTGCATGGGTAGTAATTTAAACGCGTTTGTGATGTCCGTTTTGCTAAGCCAGGGTCGATTACCAGATGATATGATGGACTGTATGGCGTCGTCGATGGTTACGTACTGAAGTGAGAATTCGTCTGCTGGAATGAGTGCGTTTATGCTTGGAACAAAAGAGGAGTGCGGTGCCGATAAATCAATAATTAGACGTTTTTTTTTTTTGTTTTTTTTTTGTTTTTTTTTTTTTTTTAGGGAATATTTGTGAATAGCAATACCAATGGGGGAGAATGGTGAAGAGGTGAAGGGGCCGATCATGAAACCGTTGGTGATTTCAGAGGCAATGAGAGTGTCTATGGAGACTGGGTCTAAACGTGCTGACTGGAGATTAGGGCATTCTAGTGTACCTGGGGGAATGGCTACAATACCCGTGAGAAACCCTTTAGTGAACCCTGTGGTGAGATAACCCACCAGATGATTAAGCCTGGGATCCCTTGTCTTGAGCACCACAGAGATATCACCGTAATTGAATGCCTTGTTCTCAAGTACATCCTGTGAGGCTATGAGCAAGGACACCAGACACACATCCTTCCCGTCTAGGATATCTTTCCTGATAGAGTCAGGGACGGAGTGTGCTGGTGACTCAAATGGTGTAATGGCTGTGCCCGGTGCTGGAGGGGGGAGTATAGGAGGGCATGTTGGTATAGTAGGTACAGCCTTGAAAGCGACTGGGACTACCGTGGTAGTACCTGGGGAGGAGATGGCGCTTTCCACCTTAGATAGCCTGCTATTGAGGGTCTGTAGATTGGCCAAGATCTCTGCCAGGGTATCCTGGGTGGCCGTGCTGTTGCTTGGTGGTTGTCCTTGAGAGCTAGTCCCTGGCCTGGGCTCGGGGGCTTGGTGAGTAAGTAGCCTATAAAGTTCAGCCTTCCTAGCTGTGGCTGGAATGGGGATTCCCCTGAGCCTAAGCTCGGCCGTAATTTTGGGAATAGTCCATGCTCTCAAGGACGTGGGGGTTGAAAGAGTGAGTGATTCGCCTGGGGACCCGGGTCTGGTAGGCCTGAATGGAGTTTCTTCTGTCAATTCTTTGGTTGGAATAGGTTCTTGGGACATTCTAAAAGGAATGATTATGTGAAAGATATATTAGAAGGGGCATAAGGTAAGTAGGCGGGGTATGTGGGGTGGTGTATATGGAAGAACTGGACTGTAATGCTAGATGCCAAAGCGAAAAACTTAACTGTTGAATGTTTGGATAGGTGAGGCCCTGCTAATGCCAAGTGGCGGTGAGAGGCTCTACCTATGATTTGGCTTATGACGTAGTTGCCACAGACGTGGTGGCAGGATGTTGGCCTCTCGGTGACAGTAGAGAGAAATCAAAACGTGTGGCCGTGACAGGTGAGGCCCTGACTAGCGCCCTGTAGTAGGGCATGCGAGGCTTGTAACTATGATTTGGGCGTGGGGCCGTACCTCCGTGTTGAGGTGGGGGGGGGGGGGTGGAAGGCCTCGCTGGGATGGGTTTTCTGATAGGGTGCGCTAAGGCATTAGCCTAGACCCTGTAGCCAGTTCGATTGTATATTTAAGGATAAGGTGAGAGGACTGGAATGTTGTGTAGATACTAACCTTGACTTCTTGCGAATGGTATCTGGAACCTTCTGGTGGTAATAAGTGTGGTAAGTCTCGTCTTATGCTGTCCTTGAGGAAGAGTCCTGAGGCTTTAAGACAGATGTTGACGTATTTATGCGTATCGTGGTGGCGTATGATTTGAATTGGGAGTAGGTTGTTTGTTAGGGGCGCAACGTGAGATCCTGCATTGAGGGATCTGGAAGGTTTAAGTGTGTGACTGGGCTGAAATAGATATTTGTGAGAAGGCTGGATGAGGCCTTGGGGTGACGATTGGACGTATTTGGGTATAGACGTAAGTACCTGAAGGTATGGCTGAGTACCGGGTCAGGTTTTGGTGTTTACCGGAGCCTGATGGCTGTATGACCGTATGTCTGAGTAGAAATAATAGTAAAGAATTAACGTACCGTGGGCGTAAGCCTGTGGAAAAGTAGTAATGAACTTGAGACCGTGATAGGTTTTATATGAGGTGTAGTAACAAACGAGTTGTGAACTATACCTTGGTTTGACATAAAGAAATTACGTTATGTGAAACGGTTTAACTGTGTAGAACCGGGGGAAGCCTAGAATAATACTGGAGCTAAGGGTTAACCGAAGAAAAATTCCATAGTTAACGACAGGTGTGGAGGTAAGTAATAAAACCCAATATGTAAACATTTTAGGCCTATGGCTTTATAATGCAAAGTGATAAAATACAATACCTGTTCCTGTAATAAAAGACCTTGAAATAAACAACTTTAACGCAGAAAAAGCGATAAACCGATGCAGTTTGTAAAGCCAAAAATATGTGACAGCGTGTTTATATGGAAAATGAATAGTACAGACGTTTATGTGCCGGATATTGTGTTTATAAACAGTATTTATTAGTATATGTGACAAAATGAAGTGTTTAATAGGTAAATATTTGTTGTGTCAAGGTCAGAGAGTCTTTCTATGTTAGTAATAGATTGGAGCGCTCTCTATTCCCAGCATGATGGGGTTAATTGGTGGGAGTCACCCCTTGAATGTTATATACCAGGTGAATGTAATTAACCAGCACTAGGGTTTTAAAAGGTTAGCCTCTGAAGACAGAGAATCTAACAGCTGGGAGAGAGGAGGCAGTTAAGCCTGAGACAAAGGTACTGTGTGAAACCTGCTTAAAGTGCTGTATTTCATTTTGTTGAAAACTGGGAACTAGATTAGCTGGCCAGTTGGATAGTTAGTAATACTGTTTAGTAAGTCTCCAAGTTGGAGTAGGATTTATTTTCTTTTTGTTTTATTTTGTGGGAGAGCACAACCTTGTATATATTGTGGAAAGTGACAATAAACTGCAGTACTATTTTATCCTGACTGTTGCATTTGAAGTTTGTGAAGAGCCTGGCCATCCTGCCACAGTGTATAGAAACCGTACGTTTATGATAGACGTGGATATTTTAAAAAGTAGTAAAACAAATTAACTGGTTAACAGAAAGAAAATCACAAGGCAGATTTTTAAACAAGCTAATTATATCCCCAAACTGACAAAAAAAGGTATCAGTAGCAATATGACCGAACAGGGAATATACGTAAAGAAAAGTAGAATTCGTGAAATAGAACTTAGTGCATACTGTAGCCTATTTGAATAAGAACTAGCCGAATATGGATTTAGAGCAAGGTGTTTGTGTTTTAATCGTACGAAATAGATTGGTCCTGGGTGACCAAACGGAAATAAGAGAATGCCCGTAATAATATTACTGTGTATATAAATAATAATAGATTAGGTCGTTTCCGTACGAATATGTAAAAGCAGTGATAAAGTGCCGAGCGTTCGTCTGTTTTGGCGTGAACACTGAAATCGGTTAAAAAAGCGTGTATTTGTACAAATATGATAGAGGGAGCCTACCCCTACGTTTTTAGGCCCGAACGGCGGGAAATAGCGGGGCGCTATTTCCTACGCCTAACTTACGTGAACGTGCCGGTCTCGTGACCGGAAACCGGGTACCTTGACCGGGAACCGAGTGGAAGGCCTCAAACGGACAGAGGACTGGTCAGGACGTCTGACTGCTGGAAACAGGAAAAAATTCTGGAGGGAAGCTGGACAGGAAGTGCTGGTTGCTATGGGGACAAAACAATCAGCTGAAAGGCAGAGGTGAGTAGGGGCTGGGAGTTTAAGTAGGGGACTTACTCCTCCCACAAATTCAGGCCTCCACAAGTTCAGGCCTTTTAACATATATATATATATATATATATATATATACACACACACACACACACACACACACTGAACAAAATTATAAACACAACGCAAAGGAAAAGTGCTCACTAACACAGATTTAGACAGATTTGTGAACAATATTTGAGAGAAATTGGTCTTTTGTGTACATAGAAGATCTTTGAGTTCAGCTCATGAAAAATGGGGGTTGCGTTTATAATTTTGTTCAGTGTATATACATGTTTATATATTGTGACAGTAGTCACCATCGCCAGGAGCTTCAGACGGATATTTTATATAGGCCCCTGGACTCCCATTAAGTGCAGGTTGTGTATTGCTGTTTTATTGTTAGATATTGTGCATGCTCCTGCTGATGCTTGCTACCATCTAGGGGGATTTGGTGCTGGAGCCAGTACAGCACCATCTGTTAGTAGCAACAGCTATATGCACTACCTAAATAGCAAGGCTTGTTAATTTGCTTTTTCAGGTAGATTTTCATATTACGATTTCTGCAGGCAGGACAGATATTTCATGTTAGTTATTGTCTTCCCTGCCCTTTTGTTAATATGTTCATGTGCCTGTATGTTTCTCCACCTGATTTGGTTTTATGTATTTATTTGAGTGTGTCACTGTAAGCTGTATGTAATAATCATATGGACTAGTCCCAAGTAAAACAATGTGATGATAATTATGAAACCGGAAAGATAAAAATGGCAAAAATAGTGCTCTCTGTAGCCAAACAGTATTAAAATAATTTAAAAAATTGAGGAAATGTACTCACATTTTTCTGAGCAGACTCACTGCTCAATGGGTAGGGCGCTGGTGGTATATTCCCCACCTAGGATTCTTTTTGTCCTTGCTTGAAAAAGTTGAGTCAGGATTGCAGGATTTAAAAGATGTTAAAACAAAAAATCCTTTCTTGATTACAGGTAAAAAAAAAATAAAAAAATAAAAAAAAAATATATATATATATATATATATATCATTTTTTTACTTGTAATCAATAAAGGATTTTTGATTACATTTACTGATTACAAGTAAATATATATATATTATTATTATTATTTTTGTTGTGCATAAATATATCACAGGCAGGTCAGAGGTGCCCCAAGAGCAGTCCTCCAGCTTTTCCCACGCTCAGCATGCGGGGCACAAGATGAATAAGCACAGTTTATAATATTAAAAATAACTTGAGAAACAATCGCTTGTGTAGGTAGCTATATGATAAATTTAGGCTAGATATATGCGACATACAATATATCTTGTTAAAATAAACTAAAGCATTATGATTAGGCATTAACAATTCTGGTTTATAACGTTAGGAGTAGGCCATAAGCATGCATTGATTAGCAGTAGGTAGAAGGTAGCTACATCGCAGTAGTGCTGGTAATGCGTCGGCTATACACTAAATTTCTAAACAGTTGCTTCACAGGCTAAAACAAGGTTAAAACAAGTGGGCCCTGCCAATGCTTAACAGTTTGAGATTAACCACGTTAGTGTCAGCTTTTATATGAGTAATAGTAATACAATCAACTAGTGTGTCATATAAACTAGACTGGTAGAAACGATATAGCAAGCAGTATGGTAAGCTCTCTATGGTCGTGCAAGTAATGGCAGGTAACACCAAGGTCGGATTGTAAGTCCAGCCTCATGATCAGCCGATTCCTGTCATCGGTGGTGATGGTAGTTGGTAGGCTATGTTGCTCCATGTGTGCGGCTGACGCAGGGAAGCAATACCCTTGGGGACCCGCACCTCGGGCGGGCAATCAGCGTGGGAGGTAGGCATGTCCAGCTTAGTGAGTCCATGCTGCTGGGCCCTCTGCTGCGAGGTCTGTTCCCTCTCGTCGGGTCCTTTGCGAGGCCCATGTGGTGTGTTCGCCGCTCTGATCGCCCCTAATTTCTCGGGTGTGTGCCTGGGAGGTGGCGGGTTCCGCCTGATGTTCGGTGGTTTCAGACACCGCAGGGTGGTGAGCGGGTCCGGCAAGGTGGGTGGTCCCCCATTGGTGTGAGCTTGAGCGCATACTTGTGCCCGGGGGGTATATCAATTTTGGTCCTGGGTGCCGCTGCAGGGTATGGGTTGCTAGGTGCTGGTTGTCGCGGGTGCCAGGCCAGGCGGTGCATGTATACTGCAGTGGTCTCTGCAGTCTGGTTCCCGCTCTTTCGGCTGCCGCCATCTTAGGATGGGCCTTGGGCCTGCTCGGTGGTTTGGCAGTGCCTCCATGTGTGGCTTTGTGGCCAGGACCGGGATCACCCCCCCCGGTCCAGAGGGGGGGGATCGGGACCGGGTCCGCCGGTGTTCCGTTCGATTGTCGGGTTCCGTTGGGCAGGATAGTGGAGTGGCGGCCGTCCACTCCACTCACCGCCAGGCAGGCCCCCATCTGGTGTAGCAGGGACCTCTCCTCCGAGGGACTAGAACCCCAACGGTAAGCCTCTCCTCGGCTCCGGTAGCCCGTGTGTATCGAGGGTCGTGGATGCTGAGCATTCATTTCCTCCCATAACAGTCGGTTTATGGGTCTATTAGGTCCGGTTATGCGGGAGCTGGTCTCTCCTGCGACCGCTCGGCTCGGCGGCCCGGCCCCGCCCCCCTATTATTATTTTTTTTACTAGTAATCAATAAAGGATTTTTTTGTTTTAACATCTTTTAAATCCTGGAATCCTGACTCGACTTTTTCAACCAAGGACAAAAAGAATTCTAGGTGGGGAATATACCACCAGCGCCCTACCCATCGAGCAGTGAGTCTGTTTCGAAAAATGTGAGTACATTTCCTCCATTTTTTTTTCTGTCATATGGTGGCAGTACATGTGGGTTTTGCTCCTTCCTGTGGACAAGCATCTAACAAGATTAATTAAATCAACAAAACCCCTCCCCCTGCCCTATAAAAGGACTATCCGGCAAAACAAACCTCAGTTTTCTTTCTTGTCCCGAGAGGGAAGGACACAGCATCTAGAGGGTGAGACACACAGGCTGCTGGTCTGGGGGATTCCGGTCCGAGAGCTGCCCGGGCGGTTAGCTGAGAGACCATGCTCCCTCCGTTATGGTTACGGAGCAAGTGGATACATTGCCTTTTATGCCGTGTTGGTTCCGGCGAATACTTCCTGAAGGCGGTCTTGAGGCAGATGGAAGCCTGCGCACAGTGGTGGAACGCACGCCTGGGAGGTGATGCGTTCCACCAAAAGTTCCGAAACTTTATTTAAAAAAAAAAAAAAAGAAAAAAGCAGCGAAATTTGATGCTCGGCATAGATGAAGCTGTGCAGTACCCACTGACAGCATGGATGCTTGCCAGAAGTGGTACGCCGTGTCGAAAAACCCCCCACACGGCTCAGAGGCATTTTGAGGTAAGATTAATTAATCTTTCCTTCAAAATGATCTCTGTAAAAGTTTAGACACTTCAGTTACAAGTATGCAAGCTACAAGGGAAGAAGAGGACGGAGAGTGGTAAGGAGCAGGTTGGGTAATGTTTTGGACCGCTTTCCCCACTGATATATGCTCTATGACGAGTTACTGTGAGCAGTATATGTACTCACTATATGCACTGTGACGAGTTGCTGTGAGCAGAAGGTGTATGCACTATGACGAGTTGCTGTCAGCAGCATATGTACTCACTATATGCAAGATTAAGTGTTGCTGTGAGCAGAAGATGTATGCACTATGACGTATTTCTGTGAGCAGTATATGTACTCACTATATGCACTGTGACGAGTTGCTGTGAGCAGAAGATGTATGCACTATGACGAGTTGCTGTCAGCAGCATATGTACTCACTATATGCAAGATTAAGTGTTGCTGTGAGCAGAAGATGTATGCACTATGACGAGTTACTGTGAGCAGTATATGTACTCACTATATGCACTATGACGAGTTACTGTGAGCAGTATATGTACTCACTATATGCTCTATGACGAGTTGCTGTGAGCAGTATATGTACTCACTATATGCTCTATGACGAGTTACTGTGAGCTGTATATGTACTCACTATATGCTCTATGACGAGTTGCTGTGAGCAGTATATGTACTCACTATATGCTCTATGACGAGTTGCTGTGAGCAGTATATCTACTCACTATATGCTCTATGACGAGTTACTGTGAGCAGTATATGTACTCACTATAGGCACTATGGCGAGTTGCTGTGAGCAGTATATGTACTCACTATATGCTATATGACGTGTTGCTGTGAGCAGAATATGTACCCACGATATGCTCTGAGGAGTTTCTGTGAGCAGTATATGTACTCACTGTGACGAAACCGACCTCGCCACGTGTCCTTGGAGGGGGCTACTTGCCCGCCTCTTGCCTTTGGACTATGGCCCTGGGAGATTGGGCCCTTTTACAAAACGTATTCGGCCCTAACAGAGTGCATGTCACTCATTCTGGCCCTTTAAACACAGTGGGGGCCATTAAGTACTTGCCCTGTGTGAGCAGTGATACCCCCAGATAGCTATGCTATGGAGCCTATTCATATAATTAAAGACTATGGGAAAGACTTTGGCTCCATGGCAATTAAACTGTATTTGTGTGGTCTGCGTGCCATTCACCTAATAATGTGCACGCAGACCTGAGCTATCTGGGGATATGTTACATGTCTGTGTTTAATCTATAAAAAGTAACTTTATATATTTTAAAACATAATCCTGTATTTAGGTCCCCACATGTGTAATGGAGTTTTGTATTTGACCTGGGAGATAATTGGATTACTTCTCCAATTATCTCCAGGGCAGAATGGAGGAAGCCATGATGCATTGTGGGGATGTTTTACTTTTACTGTTTGAGCCAGATTTTGCCATGCTGCCAGCCAGGGCCCAAAAGATACTTTTACTAACTTTTGAACCCCTGGTCTGATTCATGCCATTTTTTTAATATGTTGTTCCCCTGAATGGATTGATTGTGGATATGTATTTTTATGTGAATGTGATGTATGGTTTTAAAGTTACAGAGTATGTGTGGAAACTGTATTTTTACTGTATGTAGTAATTATGTTAATTGATTATCTGAGGGGAGGGGATGTGTGGGTTGTACTATTACTTGATTGGTTGTTTTATGCCTCCCCCTGGGTGTGTCCTGTATGTGCACAACTGTAATAAAAAGCAGGCTGGGTGTTCCAGACCTGAGATTCTGCTTAACCCTCAAACCGATGTGTCGTCTCGTTTTTGGGGGAATTGGATTGTATGCTGACTGCCAGGAGTGTAAGCGGATTGTATGCTTTTCCTGTTCAGCTATTCCAGGGTTTGTGTGTTTCCAGTCCGGGAGTTGGAAGATTTGTACAGTTTGCAGTCCGGGAGATTGGTGCTTGCAGTAGCTGCTGGTCTAGGAAAAAGGGGATTATCGCCTAAACTGGATTTTATCCTCTTGTAAGCGAAACGGTCCGTTACACTCACTATAGGCACTATGACGAGTTGCTGTGAGCAGTAAATGTACTCACTATATGCAATATGACGAGTTGCTGTGTACAGTATATGTACCCACTATATGCTCTATGACGGGTGGCTGGGAAGTCTCAGCTTCAGTATATGTATCCACTATATGCTCTGTGTATGAGTGTCTATGATGGCTCAGCCTCAGTATGTGTACACACTATAGGCTCTTTGTATAAGGACAAAGCCTCTTTAGATGTATTCACTATATGCTCTATGTTGCATTCATATGTATCCACTTAATACGCTATGTATGGTTTCCATGAGGACTCGGCCTCAGTAGATGTACCCACTATATGCTCTATGACGAGTTGAAGTGTGGACTCCGCTTCAGTATTTGTATTCACTGTATGTGCTATGACTGCGTTTTTATGAGAACTCAACCTCCGTGTATGCTCTGTTTAGGAGTTACTGTGAGGACTCAGACTCAGTATATGTATCCACTATATACTCTGTCGAGTTGATGTGAGGACTCAGCTTCAGTAATCACTATAGGTGACATGTATGAAGTTTCTATGAGGGTTCAGTTTTCAGTAGATGTACCTTTTATATACTCTATATATGAGTTCTGAAAACACAGCCTCAGTATCAGGCCCTAGGTTCTAGTTACTAAGAGTACATAACCTCGGTATATGTATCCTCTATATGCTTTATGTATAAGGTACTGGGAAGACAGGGCCTCAGTATATGTTTTCACTAGTTTCTCTATGGATGAGTTACCAGGAGCTTACTGCCTCAGTCATGGGCGTAGGAACCCAAAAAAAATCTGGGGGGGGGGTAGCATTTTTACTCGCCGGGTATATTCTTATTCCGTAAACTAGGAGTTGTTTATCCCATTGTACAGCGCTACGGAATTTGCACTCGCTATATAAATGATTAAATAATAGCAGTAAATGGTCACTACAGGGAAGGGGTTTTTCTTACCCGGATACAGCGCCGGGATCCTCCTGATTAGAACCACCCCTACCCTTCCCGTGAATATTAGAACCACCCCTACCTCTTCCATGCACAAAAGAACCCCACCTACCCCTTCCACGCATATTAACCTCCTACCCCTTCCATGCATATTAGTACCCCCCTAACCTCTTCCATGCATATTAGTAGCCCCTAACCCCTTCCATGCATATTAGAACCCACCCTACCCCTTCCATTCATATTAATACTCCCCTAACCCCTTCCAATAATTTTTCTACCTCCCCCCTCCTCCCATCCATATTAGTAGCCCCCCTAAACCCTTCCTATTATTTTTCTACCTACCCCTCTCCCCCTATCCTTATTAGTAGCCCCTCTAACCCTTTCCAATTATTTTTCTGCCATGTTACCTAACGCCAGTGCTGGAGTGCCCCCGTGTTTACATTAAAAGGCCTGCAGGGACAGGCTATAGACACCAGAACCACTACATTAAGCTGCAGTGGTTCTGGGGACTATAGTGTTTCTTTAATGTGAGGTAAATTAGAGATTAGTGCCACAAATAATATACTAGATTGCCTACTTACAACCAGATGAGGATGATGATGGGCTCTAGCTGCAGTCTGGCTCCACTGGTCTGGTGTAGAACAGGCTCTCTGGAGGTTGTTTGTAACTGTGGACACAAAAATCAATGTTCTGGGAGAACGGGAAGCAGCTCCATTTTTTGGGGGCCCTTTACACAGCTCAAGGTCTGGGTCCCAGGGTCCACCTTCATGTTCCACCAATGAGTTTGTTCACAGGGGATGGAGTGTGTAGGGGATGTCCTGATATGTGTGTAAGGAATGCATTGTGTGAATCTGTGTTTGTATGTGTAAGGACTGCAAGGTGTGTTTCTGTGTATGTACGGGATGCAGTGTATGCGTCTGTAAGGGGTGCATTGAGTGTGTAATAGAAAAATCCCAAAAGTCAAGGTATTTGGTAGGGAGAGCAAGGGTCCAAATAGCACTAGACTGAGGGTGTGCCCATATAAGAGGATAATAACTCCCCTGGTGTAAAAAGCAAAAAAATATTTAATTGAAAAGTAAACAGAGTAATCATAAAGAGAATGTATAAAATACACTGAGTTGGAATCTAAAAGGTGGGGTCTAGCTTATTAGACTTCAGTGTCAATATGGAAGACAGCAGGGTAAATACAGTATAGATATCACTGTGGAAAATACTGTAAAGTAATGGGACCGTACATCCACCTAAAGGTTAGCTTCTCAGTCAAGCATATAGTAAAGGAGTGCCTGCATAGAAGGTTCAGAACTGCTATTCTGGGAGGAGTACCCAATTGACAGAGTGTCCTTCCCTGGAGTTTGAGTTAGACCTTAATCTTACTTAGTGGATAATTCTCAAGTGCTGAAAAAAGTACGGATTCCACTGGTGAGATTAGTTGGGATCATAGTGTAATACATAGGGTGAAAGAGTATGTCTAGATTAAATCATAGTATCAATAATCCCCCTTGTATATAGATACCCAAATGTCTCAGATACCCTAGGTAGTAATCAGCTCCAAAGCCCAAATCATAAGGGCTTATGGAAAGAAAATTACAGACAAAGTTGCAACAGTAAATAAATGTTTTGCTCTTTAGTCCAGTTGCTTACAAAATACTGGTATCCCAATGATACTAGTCTAAATAGGGATACAAAGTTACAGTAATATTAGGCTGTAAGTTAGAAGAGGCAAAAAAGAGTGAATAAAAAGCTGCTGTAATAGAGATAGCTAAACTAGTAGATGGGTCCAAAAAGAGATTACCCCTGCCTCCCAAATAGTGAAAGACATCTCTCAGACGGCCGAGCCAGACACCCACGAATTAAACAACTCATAGTGTAATTAAAATAAACCTAAGTCTAAGCCAAAGCCAAGCGTCTTGTTCAAATAGTATATAAAGTATCAGGCGAAGCTTTGCTTTGCGCCATACTCGACGTGCGTTTCGGCGCTATGTGGCACCTTTGTCAAGAGCGGTAAGGAGATCCCGTAACCGCCGAGATTTTTAAAGGGAATAGTGCCCACCTCTCCCGTGACGTCATTGGCCAATCGTGTAATGCCATGTCACGGGAGTGGGAGGGGCCGAGGATTGCTCGAACCGGCATAGTTGTCAGCCGTGAGACACGTGTATTCAGTAAATGTCAGGGACAATGGTCCCTAAATCGTTACATATACACACAAATGGTGTATACTGATTTTAAAGAGCAAATCCTTCTCTCTTAGTATCATTTTGGTTAAGTTTATTATGAGAGCTCATAAGTAAATACATAATAAGGCTGGAATGATACAGTATCTGTACCTAGGTAAGTATATAGTTGTAAATAAAGTTCACACTTTTTCTAGATCATTTATATTTGAAACCATGAGGAGTTTAAAGGTTTATAAAGAAATTACCAAATGTTGATACTGCTTAGAAATATACATATGTCACATAATTGATAGACAGAGTGAGAAGATTATACATATATAGGTAGGAATGGTTATAGGAAAGGGGAGAAAGAGAATCCCTAGTTGAGACCCTTTGGACTCAAGGTCTTGAGTTGGTAAATCCAAAAACATTCCCTTTGTCTGAGGAATTTATCATAGTCTCCTCGCCTAGGGTTCTTTTTGACCAATTCCAAGCCACAAAAGCGTAACCCTTTGGGGTCGCTATTGTGGTATTCGCGAAGGTGTCTTGAAATAGGGGTTTCAGTTGAATATTTGCTTGATCTAATATGTTCCTGTATATGTTTCTTGAGAGGGCGGAATGTTTTGCCTACATATTTTTTATTACATTCACAAGTTAGTAGATATACAACCCCTGATGTATTGCAATTAAAGAAGGAGGTTATAACAAAGACCTCCTTCTCCAAACTGTCCTTGACTGTTTTGGAATCTCTTTTAATGAATTTACATGAAATGCATCTCCCACACCCATAGGTTCCAGTTAAAGGAGTCTGGAGCCATGTGGCTGAGCCCTGTATGGTCCGCAGGTACAGGGAGATTTTGTTTCCTGTACCCGGCCGGACTAACAGGAAGTGCACACTCAGTGTGCACTTCCTGTTAGTCCGGCCGGGTACAGGAGACAGATGCTCCCTGTACCCGTGGACCATACAGGGCTCGGCCACGCAACATTGAGGGAGTGACAGGAGGGAGCGCTAAACGCTTACCTCCTGTCAGCCCCTCTCCTCATGCTGCGCCCAGGTGGTGCGCCCTCATGGACGCACCGGCCCGGGCAAAGCTGCAGCCGCCTGAGGCTCTCTGCAGAGCGCTTGGGCGGCTGCAGCATGAGGGGGGCCGGCGGAGCTGGGGGAGATTTCCCCATAACCTGTCCCCCCCGCATGATTTGCTGGGGGAGATGCGTTCCCCCCACCCCCCCCACCCCACCCACCCCGGTTCCTACGCCCATGGCCTCAGTTTATGTATGATCATTAGTCTGTATAGAGACAGCATCCTCACAGAGGCTCCTATATATGTATATATGTATTGTGCCAAACTTACTTTCCTCTGTATGTTTGTCCAGGATCTCTTGGCAACTGCACAGCTCTCTAGGGTAAGAAAACCAGGCCAAGACAAAGTCCAGTTTCAGAAAAAAGGCCTCTGGCCTGTTTATTTTCTGTTGTTCAGAAGTAACAGGATACAATAAACAGCAAACCTTATTTCTCCACAAAGCACTTTCTCCACAAAGCACTTTCTTTCTCCTCAAAACACTTCCCTCACTCCACCCTGCTTTAACTGCAGTTATATAGCTGCTCACAGCCCCTACAGGTGAGGTTAATGACCTTGTTAGGCAGTGAGCCAGAACTCCTTATAAAACCTGGGCTGGACTCATGCACAGCCACTCTGACAGTAGGTGGAGAATCGGCCCACCCTGCTCTTCCGAATACTCCACCCCAGGGACCCAAATAACAACAGAGAAAAAAAAATATATATATATATATATGTATCCACAGGAGCTGCGTAACCTTGGTATATAGCGTAGGTTGTGTAGGTATGCTTTCTGTTTATACAAGATTCAGTATAGGTTCCTGATATCTCTGACATTTTTGACGGTTAAGAGACACCCACAAGGTGTGGTTTTCAGGGCAAACCCATCAGACAGCTTTACTAGCAGGAGCTGCCATAACCGGAGATATTGTTCTTTATTAAGTTTTCCTTTTCTGCTCAACGCACTGCAGAACATAAGTCCTGGAGACAGGATTAACTTCTGCTCCAATCGTTCCAGAATTTGCAGTTGTCTAATGAAATTCTGTTAATTGTATCAGGAGATTACACAGTGTGGCCTCGGTACTGTCTAAAGAAAGTACAGTTATGTAAATAAAGGCGATTATTTATTTTTTGGGAGATCAGACGGAGCATACAGAGGGAAATATTTCTGACACTGACGATTCCACCAGCAATCCATATATTCTATTTCTTATTCATAAGAGTCCCTAGATCTCGTAACAAGTCAAAAACATTGTTGGTTTTCTCTCCATTATCATAGAAGAATGGGAGTTGGTAGTAGCGGATCCGTTTTTCGTATTAGATAGAGTTCCTTTCAGGAAGACTGTCTTCCGTCTAATGTTCTTGTTGGGGATCGCTACAGATGCTCTTATCTAGTCCCCATCAGGTTTCGTGGTAATGATTAAGGGAAAATCTGCAGATTTATGGGGTTTAAAGCTGTATTTCCCGCCCTTCATCTCTTCAGTCCGTGGATACGGCGGAAGGCCGTTAAGATTCATACGGACACTTGTACAAGGTTTTGATACGTCAACCGGCAGGGAGGAACCAGTGTAGGTGCTCTCTCTCTCCTGCATGCGGTTATCTTGCTGAGGTGCAAAATTGTCTAGTAGATATTTCGGTAGTTCTATTCAGAGGGATTGACATAGCAGTCGAGCTCAGAAAGGGAAATTGGAATCAGAAAGTTTGGTCCTTATGTCCATGTAATTTGGCACTCTGGAGAGGAAATTTGGTGTTCCAGACATGGCGAACCTGGTCATTGAAATGTTTGCCAACAGGGCCAAGTCACTTCCCTGTTTCAGTGCAGGTCCCTCGGTGATAACTCTCTTTGTAATGCGTCTTACTTCCGCTTGCGCTTTTTCCTAGTTGTCTTCGAAAATTAGGGCTATCGGAGCCTTATCCTGGTTCTTAGTCCATGCTGGACATATAAGGTTCTGATTCCCAACATTCAAAGCTCGAACGGTCTCATGATATATAGGAATCTACCCTAGTGGTTCTGTAGAGGTTCAGGTTGATGGCCTGACTACAGTTAGGTTACTTCTTCATCATCTAGGTCTGCAAGAAGATTAATTTGGCTGTGTTGCTTGATCAACTATAATTCCTGCTTTAAAGGTCTACTTTCTAATAAGGGTTAGATTTTTTTATTGGTTTTGGAAACACCACTGCTTGTGTGTTTCATCCGTCTGTAAACCCATGCTTTAATGTCTTCTGGATTTTGTTCTGCAGGCTTCGGCGTTTTCTGCTTTAAGTTTCAGGCCTAAATCCTGAGAATCCTGCTGTAATTAGATTTTACATCCAGATGTTAAGCTTAAGGTCCTTTGTAATCTGCCAGGTCCAGACATCCTCCTAGAGTTCTGTTTTCCCTTCCTGGTATTTGTCCTTGAATTTTACTGGCTTTTGGTAACACTCTTTCGATCCTGAAGGCTAGAAGGTTCAAAGAGCTTCAGTCGTTTTTCATCCCCAGATGATTTTTTCAGTATTGTTCGTGGACACGGTGGTTCTTCACACTAAACCCTTCTATTTTTCCTACTGGTTTGTACTACGTGTCACTGTTTGTTTCTGCTTTCCTTTTGGTAGTTATGCCACCTCTCCTCGGGGGCTTAAATAGTTTTTTCTTGTATCTTAAAGGAGCTTTGTAATATCTCTCTTCCTAGGACTGAAGAGCTCAGTTATTCTGGCCATCTGTTTGTTATCCTCCAATAAAAATTATAAGGATACGGTGCTTCCTGCAATTCTTTTGTTTCATTTGACTCAGGCGAGTGTGTTGGTTGGCCATTTTCTCCCAGTGGTCTTCAAGTTCCGGCTTCTCTCACGACTCTTGGGGTATTGGCTGCCTCTGGGGCAGTAAGAACTCTTGTTTCTTCCAGTGGCCATCTGTTAGGCACCGTCTTGGGCTGCCTTTCCACGTTTTCATTAAACTCTACAGGTTAGAGATATTCTCATCCTCTGAAACTGCCTTTGGGCATATAAGTTGTGACATTGGACCCGCCCGGGTTAGGGATCTTTCTATATCCCACATGTACTGCCACCATATGACAGAAAAAACAGAAATTTTTACTTACCGTAAATTCTTTTTTTCTTAATTTGGTGGCAGTACAGCTTCCCTCCCTCTATATTAAATTTTCTTGGTTACAGTATGAGTTTTATCTGTGGTTTTTCTTGCTACTGACTGAGGTTGGTTTTGCCGGATAGCCCTTTTTTTTTTTTTTTTTTTTATAATTCTTTCTTTTATTATGGCATATGCGTTATGGGGTACAGAATAGAAAGAGGAGGTATTTTGGGGTAACACAAGTTGATGATTACAAGATAGTTTGTAATACACTCCTAAGAAAGACTGCCATATTTTTGTTTTTAAATTACAAGTAAAGTAACAGAGTACAGCAGAATAGATTGAAATAGGATTGCCTAAAGTATATAACAGGATTAGCAGAGCAGTGCTGAGGAAGTGGCAATGACAGTGTGAGTGGCATAAATACCCTGTACTGGTTGTTATTGCAGGCTAGGGTAGTATGATTATCCAGTTGCTTATTATTTAAATACAGGCTAGGACCAGGCTCTGGCATAGAAAAACTGAACAGAGGCGAAGTAATAGGGTTCTGTCCACGTTAATTGCATCAGGCTAGGTTTAGCAGGTAACTCCATTAATATGAGATGCAGCCCTTACATCAACATTGCGCCTTGCCATATGTGGTGCTTCAGTAGTTAGGCAATTAGTTACAAGCTCTTTCCTGGACCCAGATTAACTATCTATGCCTCCCCACCTCCCGAGATAAAGACACAACATTATTATCTTGTTAAGTGCAGATCCCCATATTCCTGACTGGTAACTGGTAACAAGGACTTAGTTACTACGCACCCCCTTTATGTTTGCAGTCTCTTATATTTAGACAGTGTCACATGCTTGCCGCTGGTATTCAAGGTTGCAGACATCTTCATGTTCCACCTGTTGCTCCGGCAGGAGTCTCTGCAGCGTCTTTTCAGTGTTCTCTGTGGTCGGGGGGGCAGTGTGACGATATTCAGGTACATTAGACGCTCACATCTGCAGTGTCCATACCCTTTTTATTGCCTTGTAATGTGCTGCTGGGATAATAATGGGTGCTCTTCTCATTAGCTGCGTTGCATTCCTCGTTTTCGAGCAGGTGTCAGCTCGTTCTCTCTGGCAGCCCGCGCACATGGCGGCGGCCATCTTGTGGACTGGCGCCCGGATGATGTTCCCCGCTAGGGTGGTTGACCGGCCCAGGTTGGTGCCCTGGTTAGTGCCTCCGCAGACCGGGATGACCCCCCGGTTTGGGGGGGGGGAGGGGTGCCAGCCGCCGGCCAGGAGACCCGGGAGAGCGGCCGTCCCTCCCGGCTCAAGCCCCTGCGAGCTCCGTGCCCAGCCGGGTTACTGTCGGTGCCGGACTGGTTCCCATGCGGTATCCCCGCTCTCCCCAGTAACTGGGGGTCTGTGTGGACGTTGGTGGGCTTTGCCGGTCGCAGCTTCCTCCAATTTGCTCCGTTTTGGGGACTTGGAGCGGGAGCTCAGGCACAACGCGTCTGATCCCGTCGGCGGTCAGGCCCCGCCCCCCGCCGGATAGCCCTTTTATAGGGCAAGGGGGAGGGATTTTGTTGATTTAATTAATCTTGTTAGATGCTTGTCCACAGGAAGGAGCAAAACCCACATGTACTGCCACCATATTAAGAAAAAAATAATTTACGGTAAGTAAAAATTTCATTTTTTTAAGTATTTTAATACTATTTGGCTACAGAGAGCACTATTTTTGACATTTTTATCTTTCCGGTTTCATAATTATCATCACTGGAAATACCTGGTAATATTACATACCACCTATATCCTAGAAGTGAGGATCATTTCACTTCACGCGATACACGCTGGATTAAGCTCTGGTAAATGTGAGTAGTATATATCCCATCTACTTACAAATTTATTTTTTGTATTACTTACTACACCATTGGAGTTCCCCTGTTTTTTTCCATTGTGTCTTCCATATACCTCTGGAACAAGAAGAAATCCCTCAATAACACTCCTATTATATCAAGACTGTAAAGACTTTTCTAAGAATTTATAATTTTTATATGTATTTTACATATTTTACATATTCACTGGACATTTTATTTCAAACACATTATCTATTATACAATTTTCATATATTCTTATATTTTGGGCACAACCTTATTCTCCTTCTCCTTTATTGATAATTCAGAAGTGCAGTTCCTGAATTATCAGTCCAGCTGAAGAGAGAGCAGGGTACCAGTGCTGGGGGCAGGGCCACCCGGTGGGCATGTGACAGCAGGGGCCTGGTCGGGTGCTGTGACGCTTAAACAGCGCGACCGAGCCCCTTCCTGTTCGGCAGCTGGCTGGGAGGAAGTGAGTGCCGTGTATCCCTTCTTCTCACCGGAGATCACAGCCGCGCGGGAGGAGAAAGTCAGGAGGAGAGGAGAACTCCCAACTGCCTCAGCCTGCCACTGGACCCCAGGGAAACCACCCTCCAGAAAAAGGTGTGTGTGTGTGCGCGTGTGTGCATGTCTGTGTGTGTGTGTGTCAGTCAGTATGTGTATGTGTGTATGTCAGTATGTTTGTGTATGTCAGTATGTCTGTGTGTGTGTATGTGTCAGTGTGTGTGTGTGTGTCAATACATCTGTCAGTGTATGTGTGTCTGTATGTGTGTCAGTATGTCTAAATGTGTATCAATATGTCTGCCAGTATATATTTTTGTGTCAGTGTATGTGTGTGTCAGTATGTATCTGGGAATATTTTAATATGTCTGTCTGTGTATGTATGTGTCAGTATGTCTGTCAGTGTGATTGCGGGTTGGGCATAATTTGGGGGTGAGTGGATGGGAGGAGCTGGGCCCAGGGGGGGCAAGAAAATGCATTGCCCAGGGTCCTAATCATATTATAGACGGCCCTGGCTGGGGGAAATTAGGGAAATGTGAAATCTCTCCCAAGCAGAGAGGTGTTTTGCACCATAACCATTGCAATGAGCTGTAGTGGTTATGATGTGCAGAGTACCTCTTCATGAGATATTGTTTACCAGTAGACTCTAGTATCTGTACTATTATCTGCATTCTGTATTCTGGTTCATTAGAGTTCTCTCAGCTATGCAGTGAATATTTCCAAGCTGGGCAAGGAAAGATAAACATTTAGTAGACAAAGAGACTTTAAAACTGGCTACTCTGGTAATAAACAATACGTCAATTAGGGTGTGAATGTTATATTCATCGTAGTCACATAATTCTCCAGATTACCGTCGATATACAAAACAAATAAAGATAGACAGGTTTATTTAATAAACACTGTTGCTTCCATGCAAGCAACAATAATTTTACTATTTGTCTGCTTGCTATGCCAGCAGCCAGTTTGCAAATACAGAAATAGCCCTCGGCGGCTGGCTAGTTTTGCACCACTGGGTATTGGCCATTCGGACTTTAGTGAAAAACCTTGAACGAGTTAAGGACCATTAGCAACTAAATTTATCAAGTTCTCAAGAGATAATGATAAGAAATGTATAGAAGCAGGAAGGCATGAGTTAAAGGTGTAAAGAATAGCATGCTATCTTGCAGTCTACATCAGAAAGTTTATAAACAGCACGCAAAATGGCAGGAGTTGATTCATTATACGGATAAATGAGAATTTGGTAGCTAAAGTACATCAAGGTGGGGCATACAGGAAGTACAGATATCTGCCAATTCCAATTATCTAGGTGGTATTAAATTGGGAAGTACAAGGGATTTAGTGGGGTTATTTTTTCATTTATCAGTTAAGTTGCAAAATGAAATTGTCTTGGCAGATTTATTCCACACCCTTAAAATAAAAAGGTACACGCATTTATTCAAAATCCAATATACATCGTATGTTAATAAAATCCTGTATGTAAATACAAAAAGAGAAGTCCTGCGCTCACTCCCATCACTCCTGGACGGCAGCAATGACCACAGTACATATCAGCCCCAATATATAGTTAAAAAACAAAGAAAAAAAGTTACCTGCGCTCTCTCCTTAATCCCTATGTATATTTAGACAAATGGAGGTCATTTAGTTACTCCAATGGGCATTGGAGGGAATGCCTGCCTGCCTGCCAACGTCAAAGCAGACCCCCCTAAGCGGGTCCTACACTGACCCTTCACCTTGCTTCCTTGAGCTTCTTGCAAAGATATCTCCACTGAGACAGAGAGGGGTATTTTTTATATACACCCCTATATACTTATTAACCCTTAATAGGGAACACATGGGATGGGTGGCTGCATTGTAAAAAAGCTGTGTGATACAAAAAGTGAATACAAATACAAAATGAGAAGTCCTGCGCTCACTCCCAACACTCCTGGGTGGCAGCAATGACCACAGCACACATCAGCCCCAATATATATTTAAAAAACAAAGAAAAGTTACCTGCGCGCTCTCCTTAATCCCTATGTATATTTAGACAAATGGAGGTCATTTAGTTACTCCAATGGCCATTGGAGGGAATGCCCGCCTGCCAACTAGATGTTCGTTTGGCGTCACTAGGGTTGGTGATACCAACCCTAGTGACGCCACTGTATGTGGCAGTGTATGTCTAGAAATCTGTATATCTAGCAGTGTACCTGTGTGTAACAGTGTTTCTGTGTCTTATTTTGTAACTGCAAATGTGTATATCTGGGTTAAACATAGAAACATAGACTGTGATGGTAGATAAGAACCATTTGGCCTATCTAGTATGCCAAATTGTAATACTTTCTTTAGCCCCTGGCCTTATCCTGTAGCTAGGATAGCCTTATGCCTATCCCACACATGTTTAAACTCATTCAATGTGTTAACCTCTACCACTTCAGCTGGAAGGCTATTCCATGCATCTACTACCCTCTCAGTAAAGTAATACTTCCGGATATTATTTTTAACCCCTTAAGGACACAACTTCTGGAATAAAAGGATATTTCCGTCATGTGTCCTTAAGGGGTTAAACATTTGCCCCACTAATTTAAGACTATATCCTCTTGTTGTGGTAGTTTTTCTTGTTTTAAATATAGTCTCCTCCATTACTTTGCTGATTCCCTTTATGTATTTAATTGTTTCTATCATATCCCCGTCTCGTCTTTCCTCCAAGCTATACAAGTTACTTTAATCTTTCCTTGTAAGTTGTATCCTGTAATCCATGAACCAGTTTAATAGCCCTTCTCTGAACTCTCTCTAAAATATCAATATCCTTCTGAAGATACGGTCTCCAGTGCTGCGTATAATACTGTCACGTATTCATCCGCTTATAAAAATGTGGTTAATGGCATTTACTGTCCACACAGGAAAAGTTGTGCCGAGCAGAAACCAAATCCACAGAAGGGGTAATGCTGAGCAGCAATTATGCAAATGGAAACCTGGTAACTGCCTTTGGGGTCAAAGTCCGGTTACAGACTATCAGATCTAGAGGAGGGGTATTTAGGCCCAGTTCTTATCCTGCTCAGTGCCCTGTTGTGGTTTCCCTTGTGGTTGTCCTAGAGAGTGTTCCTGATTCAAGTTTCTTCTGGTTTTTGACTTTGGCTTTGATTTTGACTTCTGGCTTTCTCTTATCGTTGTGTCTCTTTCTGTGTCCCCTGACCTCGGCAAGTATCCTTACTATTCTTTAGTACGTTAAGTCCGGGCATTCTAATGCCCGGTAATACGTTACCAATTCGTCATCTGTGTGACACAATTCTACGTGCTGGATCAACTAGTAATCCTGACAAATACTCCAAGTGAGGTCTCACCAGTGTTCTGTACAATGGCATGAGCACTTCTCTCCTTCTACTGCTAATACCTCTCCCTATACAACCAAGCATTCTGTTAGCATTTTACTGCTGCTCTATTACATTGTCTGCTGACCTTTTAGTCATCTGAAAAAATTACCCCTAAATCCCTTTCCTCAGATGTTGAGGTTAGAACTCTAACTTTAACATATTTTGTTTGTTTATTTTTGTTTGTTTGTTTTGTTTGTTTATGTGTAGCTGAAAATGCATATTTATATATTTATGACTATCTATGAAGGTCTGGGAGAACATATTTGTACGCATATGCTGGTCTATGTGCCTGTGAGTTTGTATCTACATGCATATTTTGTCTGTCAGGTTGTAAAAGGTTTTGTAAGGGTCCCCATGATTTCTACTGACAGTCTTAAATGTAAGCAGGATTGGCCTTATATCCTGTACTGCTTAGTTCCAAAGTAAAAATGGTGGCCTAGACCTACCCACTAAACCCTTCTATGATCCTCTCCATATCCTTATACACATGTGTGTTCCACACTTGTGTTCTTCCCAGGACTCCCTTTCCATTCCCATTTCCCTGTACGATATCCCAAGCAATGCTTCCTACTCTTTGTTCACTCCATTTGCCCCCTGATCATTGTAACTACCCTTACGTCCTCTGGTGCTACCCTGTAATTCCTTATTCCACCTTCCTATTTTGTGTTATCCATGTCGACCTACCTCATGTCTCTTTCAATTTTGATTTATTTATTCCCAGTGAATAAGTTAATACTTAAAAGAATGCTTCAGTTTCACACAGAACAGTGCCCAGTTGAAGCATTTTGTATAGCAAATGCAATACAATTTTAAACAGCATATAGAAGTTGTGAATTGCACACACAACATAGACTTAGACCTGGACTGTTAAATAGTAGTTTTTCATTTGACTTGTGAACATAACTCAATTCATTCTGTTTTTTAACAGAATAACAAAAGTTGGTAAATCAAGCTCATATTCTGTAAAGTAATGTAATGCCGGCAGCATAATATGAAAAATTGGCTTGGCATTTGCGATTAACATATCTGTATGGCTCAGTGCTTTCTTGCAACATGCAATGAACGACACTTGGTCCACTGCAGCCATCTAGTGGCTATTTAGAAAAAAAATGATAATTCTAGCCCAGCTTTAAAAAAATATCAGCTGCTTACTATAAGCGCAACTCGCACTAATCTGGGGAAAACTGCAACATGTAGTTTGTGCCCTACGTTTGCACTGAGATTAAGACGGTTTTGCACAATGTCAGTCAAACCAAGTGGTGCATGGATGACTTTACTCACAGATTGTGAAAACATGAGCTGCCTTTGTAATAAATGTGTGTGTATATATATATATTATTTTATATATTTCATGAGAGGTGAAGTCCAAGATACCATTCTTCATCTTTGGTGGTTGTTTACAACGCCAAATGTGCAAAATGCACCTGGCACCATACAGATATACAGATATACAGATTGTACTGGACTGTAAATGGTTTTTAACAATGGAAAATATTTTTTTTCCGGCATTTTAGATTTATTGGATCGCATTGCAAATATCTAAAACAAAATATATATCTCTCCCCGGGATACAATCCCAACAACCAAGTAATTCGAGCTTAATAGTAGGATCCAGTGGGTACTCTAAACACATATATATAGGTAGAGCATGGGTGTAGATAGGGGTATGGAGGATAGTTATATAAGTGAGTTACCATTTTTGTCATTGCCTAATATTTATAATATATGAACACATACTACAAGTTATCTCATTATAGGCACATACAACTTAAATCACGGATACACTAATATCTGACAACACACATTTTTTCACTACACAATTTAATATTTGCATGTTTTTTCATTAGTGCACACATCATTTTTATTATATATTTTTTATATTATTTTTTTATATATATTTTTTTATATATTTTTTTATTATTTTGTATCATTATTATTCATTTATTTTATTTTGGATATTCATATATCCTTTAAACCTTGTTTTTCACATAGTTCAACATATTCGTTTCACTAAAGAACAACATCACAACATACACCTTATTTTGTACATGTAGACATATTACAGTATATATATATAGTTTCAGTCACTACACAATCACGTGATCAATCTTTGTTAGGAAGGTACAATAGATAGGTTATCGCTTAGAAGGACTTAAGGGTCCAATACTATCTAGAACTTCCCTTTACTTTATGCTCGCTTTGTATATGTATGAAATCAAAAGTTTTTAAATTAATTCTATTTGGCAGGGTGTTCCGTTGAGTAAAGCCGATACTCCGATCCTGCCTCCTGCATATAGAAACCCAACTGCTTTATATTTACAGCGGGTTTCCTAGGAGATAGTGTATTCATTACCTAGACAGCGACGTCTATTCACGTTTACACGTGACAATTTGACGTCCAGGAAGCGACAGGTTGTTAGCGCGCAGGCGCACACGAGGGGGGAGGACGCCGATCTCAGCGGAACACACCTGGGGTAAGTCATGAAATTATGTTATTGGGGGGTATATATGTGAGTAAGTTTTATGTTTTAATTGTCAGTCTATCCTGAGGAAGGTCCCTGTGTGGACCGAAACGTCGTATATTTGATGCAATAAAGGAATTTTCTATTTAAAAGGACCGTGAGTGCAGTTCCAGACCGCTGTTTATATAGATAGATAGATAGATAGATATTTTGTTCGGGGCCATTACAGTATGTAAGAGTATTGAATAGATGGCGAGGAGGGTGGGCCAGAAGCACGTCTGAACCAGTAGGTAAGAGGGGGAGTCCCTTTTAAAGGGACATAGCCGATAGCCCCTCCCACAACTTCAGAACCCGCCTTCCAATTTGTGTTCGGGGCCATTACAGTATGGTATGAAATAGCCGGTAAGTACACTTACCACAATAAAGAAAAGTCAGTTGAGGTGTGCCAAAACCGACGTGTGTGTGGTAGGCCTGTAAATAAGTGAGCAAAAGGAATACCAATCTGGTGATATCAAAGCTGTCAGGTTGGATGGGAGCCGTTGCTGTTGGTAGGTGAACCTGTGGCTCTGTCTGAGATCATGAGGGCTCTGGGTCAGGTTTTTAATTACAGATATCTCTGTATTTTGCTGAGCAGTCTTTCAGTCCATGCCACCAAAAAACAACAAAGCATGATGCTACCACCACTGTGCTTCACAATTGGGATTGTATTGTGCAGGGGATGAGTGGTGTCTGATTCCCTCCAGACATGGCCCTTTGATTTGAGGCTGAATAGTTCAATCTTAATTTTATTAGACAAGAGAATCGTGTTTCTCAAAGTTTGAAAATCCGATGCTTTTTGAAAATTTCAAGAAGGCTTTCATGCGTCTTGTAGTAAAGAAAGGCTTCTGTCTGGCCATTCTGCCATAAAGGCCAGATCACAGTGTTGTAGTGAACGCTGTCCTTCTGCAAATTTCTTTCTATCCACATGATCTTTGGAGCTCACCCAGAGTGACTGTCAGGCTTCTAGTCATTTTTCTTACCAAGGACCTTCTCTCTTAACGGCTTATTCTGTCCTTAGGGACAGCATTATGAAGAGTCATAGTTGTTCTAAGCTTCTTTTATTTCAGCCACTGTGCTCTTGGGAACATTCAATGCTGCTGAAACATTTTGTAGCCTTGTCCAGATCTGTATCTCAACACAATTGTAGTGGAGCTCCTATATGCTGCCTGGATATCTCTGCTGGAATTCCCTCTTAGCTGGAAGAAACTCTGGTTAGTGATTATAGCCCCCAGTAATCGGATGACACATGATTTTGGGTGTACAACTCATTTTATTGAAAACAATCTTTTATACATGGACTCCCAATGTAGGCTGCCTATTCAACATATAGGTGATCCCACCCTGGTACCTGTGTGTCTGGGAGAAAATTGAGTTATCCCTCGCTTAAACTAATTATCTCCCAGACACAGAGAGCCCAAGAAAAAATACCTCAAAAATAACATAAAAACAATCATGAACCCCTACACATTGTATATCCTCAGACATGTCTTATCAGAGTGCCACTTTGGCAAAATAGCACCTGAATCCATGATGAATTGGAAAATTGCCACAGGGTTAAAGATTTGACTGGCTGCTATTAAAGTCCTAGCCACAAAGTATATGAGTGTTTTGAAGCAGTAAAAAGTATAATGGTGATGATCAGTAAAAGTACAGTTTTTAAAGGAAAAATGCAAAAAAAAACAAATATGAACACTAACTTGGCCAGGGTTTGTGACTAAGTGGTTACTAAAAATATTGGACATACTCCATTTTTTTTTTTTTTTATTCTTTATTTTGGTTGTGCATATGGTTACAGGTTATTAACAGACGCCACAACAGCGTATTTCAAGATTAACAGTAGTTACGTAGTGGCATAGAAATTCGCACATTTTTTATGTTATATATCATGTATGACTAAACAGGTATGTCGTCAAAATATGTTTAACTCGAATAAAATAAAATAAAATAAAACAGCAATGTTTTCACAAACACCACGACAGTGTATATTAACATATATCAACATAGATAAGGAGTATGCCAGTGGTTTGCATGTTCACACATTTTTCTATATAGAAGTATGGTTATGCTGTTATCGCCTGTGGTACATTTATCGTTTAGCCTTAGTATTAACAGACGCCACATTAGCGTATCTCAAGATTAGCAGTAGTTACGTAGCGGCATAGAAATTTGCACATTTTTTGTTGTATATCATGCCTGACTAATTGGTTATGTCGTCAAAATATGTTTAACTCTAATAAAGTAAAATAAAATAAAACCGCAAAGTTTTCACACACCCCACAACAGCGTATATTAACATATATCAACATAGATAAGGAGTATGACAGTGGTTTGCATGGTCGCATATTTTTCTATATATATATATAAGTATGGTTGTGCTGTTATCACCTGTGGTACATTACCGATCAAATACATATATGGTAAGGTGGAGGTGAAGTGACCCCTAGGTCTCATAGTAGTGTTTATTTCTGCAACGCTTTTGCTTGGGGTTCTTCAGGTGACCGGTGTTAAGATGCATCTTGCTGTGTTTCAGAATCAGTCCAGGAGACAGGCAATCTGCCCCAAAGGAGTGTGTTGGCTGTTTTGCCTGCGGTGGCCCTTAGTAGTTCAGCCAATACCTATTGGGTGCTGGATACAGTCCAGGTATGAGTGGCAGTCCTGCATGGCAAAGCTTCTAGGTGTATGCAGGTAGGTTGGTTCCTTGATCGCTTTTGGGGGGATCCCTTTCCTCCTTTCTGGCTGTAGTTGTGACCTTGTTGGTAGTCCTCTGAGTCGCCTCTGTGAAGCCGGTCGGAGGGTATCGTGCCGGGATGTCAGTAGATAGGTCGGGTCTTCTGTCTTTTTTCTGGTTTCCCGCAGCGCTCCAGGCCCATGTGTTGATCCTGCTTTGTGCCGGGTAGTGATATCCCGTACTGCCGCCTTCTGCAGGGAGGAAGTGCGACGCTTGGTCAGCAGCAGTGATGGGACTTTTGCAAGTGACCTGCTCGGCTTTCTCTTCTTGCCCCTGGGTGCAAGGTCCTGTTGCTGGCTACCTTGGTGGTCTCTTGGGTCTTGTCCCGAATGGTACCTCCGTTTGTGCTTGCCCCTCGGGGCCATGCGTTGATGTGGGGTTGCTGCGTTGCTCTGCCCAGTCTCACTTGGTGAGCCCTGTGGGGATGATTGTGGCGGTTTGTCAGCCACCGAGGATGTCATATGGGCCTCAAGCTTCTCCCAAAATGCGGAGAATATGATATTCAGACGTGCTTCAGTTTCCCGCCATGCATCGGAGGGGTCGGCCGTGCGGCAGGCCTCCGCCACTTCAGAGACAGTACGGACCCTGGGCTCAGTGACATAACGGTCAGTTAAGTAGGGGCGGACCGGGATGACCCCCACCGGTCCGGGGGGGGAACGAGAGCTCACCTTCGGGCATCCGACCTGGTATCGCCACAGGGGAGCGGCCGACTCCCCGGTGACCGCCATGCTGGTAGGCCGCATCATGAGTTGGGCTCAATTTATTGCTTATGAGGTGTCGATCGGTTCGTATCGATGCCCTCTCTCACTTGACAGCCTTGTATCCTCGCTTAAATGCCAGTGTGGTAGTGAAATTCAGACTTCAGTGCCCATTTCAGCAGGAGCTGTTGTGATGCACGTCTTCACAGCTTTGCGGTCAAGCCCCGCCCCGACATACTCCATTTTGAATACACTGGGTTGTCTACTTTTGCCAATGGTATGTCACGATTGGGCTAATTTTCATTCCTTAACTGCCATACGGTCTTAAAGGCAACATGGGCCCTGCAAACCAATCTGGCAAATTTCAGTGTGTAAAAACTGAAATGGGGAAGCCACATGTTTGACCTTGTAATGTTCCTAAACACAATGAAACCTGTGCATGGGGGACATCATCGCATACAAATGACTTTTACAGTTTAATATAGTAATGCAGAACTTGGAAAATATTTTTTTTTTCTCAATTCCTCACACTTTTTAGATTTTATTCATATTAAATTGTGTTCCATATATATTTGATGTGAAATGAAAGCTCTGTTTCTACTGAACTAAATGATATAGAATACGTGTGGGACTCTGTGTCCTTAGCAGTATTAGAGCTTTTTCTAACCGGGCCATTCATATTTTGATTGAAGAATCAGAAAGTGTAATAACATAGCCCAGCCTATCTCTGGGGACTTAACTAACTTATTATCATTTAAGCAATTTTTTTCATTACCCAAATGTAGCCACAAACAAAGTATCTTTTTTTCTGAAGGTAAGATTGCATTTTACTCACTCCTTTGTAATAAATCGAAGATCAAGGACATTTTGCCAGATGATTACCTGCTAAGAAAAGTATAAGTTTAACTTCCAAATACTTTCTGTTGTTGCTGTTTTCCTTTCCTCATAACTGATATTTTCATCACCACTGTGTCCTATTAGAAGTATTGTTTTGTATTCCCCATTACTTTTTTTCCCATATTGTTTCTTTATAAATTCCTCTATCATTTGACTCACCAATAGGATTATTTTTAAGAAAATTTTTAATCCTTAAGTAGGAAAAAAAAATCCCCACTCGAAAGGCCATGTTCCTCAGCAAACTAAATTCGAATACCTGCGTCTAACTGTATATCTGCAAGCAAAAGTGTGTTTCTCTGGTCCATCCATTAAGATCCAAATCTTGTATATTTAAACTAATAGCTTTCAGTGGAGTTGATGAAGTAAATCTATATTTAATTCCCAGCCCATCTCTGACCATTACCTTGGTTTTAACTGCATCTCTCAGAATTCGATTATTCAACTTTAGGGATTTAATAAGAGGAGGTTTTAACCATAATATATATAATGGATTGTGACATTTTAAATTAGATTTCTCACAGTGCAATCACTGTTTACTCCAATAGTTTTTTTGACGCGGCAGCCAAAATGAGTGAACATTGTCATATCATGAATTAGATCCATATCCGGGAAATTTGATCCCAGTTGAGAACCATCTCTCTTTATATTATAATTATTTTATTTTAATTTTGGGATTTTTTACCCATCCAAATAAAGGCAAGTAGTAATTTATTTAATTTATCCAAAATATATCCTTAGACCTGCATTGGGATCAATCTAAATAAGAAAATTATCTTAGGTACTAAATATGCTTTTACCATATTATTCCGCCCCAACCAAGAAAATTTAAGATTATGCTAGCTTTAGTGTACTAATAATCTTAATAAGGACAGGAGGCGAGTATTTTGCATTAACTCTCTTTACTAAACTCCACAGCAGTAAAGAAAAAACGTAAAGTAACAAGTAAATCACTGAGCAGCACAGTATATAAGGGTCATGCTGTCTGCATAACTTCCTCTTTCTTGAAGCGACATCCAAGTCCAGATAGATGCTCGAACGTCCAGAAAACTCAAGGAAACTGTAACTGTGGTCTCTGGCGAGCGGAACTTGAGTAGACTCCTGGTAACGAGGTAGGAGATAAGACCAAAACGAAGTCGTCATCCCATCTTACGGAGTCGTGAGGTTAATCAACCAGCAATCAGTGGAGGTCCTGAAGAGGGTTACACTGAAAGGAGAGTATAAAATCGGTTAGGTATTGAACCGTAACTGTTCACGCCTGTGTGCTTTAACAGAATGGAGTAAATTAACTCAATACAGACTGATTGTAAACTGATTATAGAGTAAAAAAGGGTGTGAGATGTAAGTATGTTGTACGACTAGAGTGTCTGTCTAGATGGCCGTACGGGCATGGAGGTGGAAAGATACCGAATGTGTCTAGTTGGTAGAGTAATCACTAAATAAATCCCAATATCCGTCACCTTCAGATCCACTCCCCCGAAGAGTCAGGGTAGGGAACAGAAGGGAGGGAAAATACTCGCCTCCTGTCCTTATTAAAATTAAGATTATTAGTACACTAAAGCTAGCATAATCTTACATTTTATAACATGACAGGAGGCTTCCTATTTTGCAATTTTAACGCTGAAGAAGAGACATCCCAGCAGAAGGGGGAGTGCGAAAATAAAATGTACGGAAGGTGGATTCCCGAGACCAGTCCGCTGTTCGGAGAATATCCGAAAGGGACGCCCCTGCCAGGAAGGCTGATGATGCCGCCGCTCCGCGGACGGAGTGGGCGCCGAAAACGGGGTCTATACCTGCAAGGGAAAGGATCCAGCGGATCCATCGGGCCAGCGTGGTGACCGAGACCGGTGCATGAGGGCGTACGTAGGAGACTAGGAGTTGACCCGACGTAGAGGGGCGGAGTGAGGAGGTGACCGAAACATACCTGCGGAGGGTGGACACGACGCAGAGCTGCGGGTCGTCGGGGAAGAAGGGGTAAAAAACCGAAGTCGATCCCGACTTAGTGCGACGAGAAATGCGGAAAGTGACCCCTTCAGGGGCCACCTCAAAGGCGTCGACATCGAAGGCCCGAATGTCAGGGTCTTACCTGAGTTGGGAGTCTGTAGCGCAGATATGTTGCTCACCCTTGCAGATAGCCACAGGCCGAGGTGGTCAGGTAAGAATTCACCTGGCCTGTGGGTCTGTGCACGGGGGCTGTGCAGGATGCAGTACCAAACACGCAGGACAGGCAAGGACTGAAGCAGCAGGATAGTCGAGGGATAGCCGAGGTCAAAGGATGCCAGAGGTCAGAATAAACGAGTCAGAAGCCGGGGTCAATAATACGAAGTAGATAAACAGGAACACTGGTACAAAACAGGAACACTAGATCAAAGACTTGACGCTGAGCACAGGGCGAGGCTGGGTTTAAATACCCTGCTGATGACCGATCAGAGTCAGGTGAGACACAGCCAAGTCAAGGTGCGGCCCCCGGTGTAGTAACCATGCCAGGATGAACAGGGCCGGAATCAGTAGTCTCTGTGTAAAGCTGCTGTGGCTCAGAGGCAGAAAGCAGGACTAGGACTGATAAGTTCCCCGGTTCAAGTCCCCTGTTGGGAACTCCAGGAGCGACCACGTCTGGCTGTCTGTCTAACAGGTGAGAACCGTGACAGTACCCCCCCCTTTAAAAACGACCTCTGGGCATAAGTAGGTTCTCCATCGAAATAATACACCTCTCCAGGGTCACTATCAGAATCCAGTGAATCCCCATAGTCAAAGTCCTCAGTGTGGAATCCCTTAATTGCTTGGGATTTCCCAGTACCAGCTTCTGGTACGGCTGAAGAACTGTCCAGGTTTTTTAGGTTCCGGGTACAGGTGGCAAGCACTTCCACAACTTCGGCAGGAACAGTGTTCGTAGCTAACAATGCTTTTTCGAACATTTCAAGGTCTTCTTTACGGACCGTAGTGCCATTAGAAGCAATGGCACAATCCACAGGTAAATCCTTCTCAGGTGGGCAGGAAGTAGCGGTGGTACCACAGGAAGTAACTTCGGCAGTAGATGCAGGCGGCTCTGGAGCAGGGGGTGTAGTTTTCTCCATGGAAGCCAAGCATGGGCAAGAATAACGGCTCCCTTGTAGCTTTTTAGGCTGGTATGCGGTGTACACTGGATGAAGGAAATTAGTACCCAGTCGGAGAGCTGGAGGTCTAGGAGGGCGAACAGGACAAAGCGTGATGAAATGCCCTTTTTCTCCACAGTAATAACACAGGCCATGGCTTTTCCTTCGGTCCCTTTCCCTAGGTGTCACTTTGCAGTGGACAAGTCCTAATTGCATAGGATCCTCAGGGTCAAGTGCAACACAGGATACCTCTGGAGTTTTCCTGGGAACTGGATCATAAGGGGGAATCACTGGGGTGTGGTGATGGTACTCGGTTCCTTGGTTACGTAGACTCCGCGATTTTTTAGTAGGTGGAGCTGGCTTGGGCATAGTGGTCTTGCATTGTGAGTCCATAGCAGTAATAAAGGATTCCCAGCTGACAAGGACAGGACTCTTCGTCTGCAACATTTGGTGAGCCCAAACTTTGATGCGTCCAGACAACAGGTTGATAGCCGCTCTGACCCTGATGAATTCTGTGGCATAAGTTCGAGGCTTTAAAGAAAACAACACCTCGCAATCCATCTTGAATGACTGAAAGGACGTGCAGCTACCATCAAATCTGTCGGGCATGATGACAAACGGTTCCGGATAAGCTGGTTCCGGGGCTGGATGTACTGCGCCTTTAAGAAATATAATTTCTTGCTGCAGCTCCGAAACAGTCTGGGCCAGGCTGGACACTTGCTGGAGTGAGGGTGAGCACATCTCTGCGGACTCCATATTAGTCAAGTCTTTTGTCAGGGTCTTACCTGAGTTGGGAGTCTGTAGCGCAGATATGTTGCTCACCCTTGCAGAAATCCACAGGCTGAGGTGGTCAGGTAAGAATTCACCTGGCCTGTGGGTCTGTGCACGGGGGCTGTGCAGGATGCAGTACCAAAAACGCAGGACAGGCAAGGACTGAACCAGCAGGAAAGTCGAGGGATAGCCGAGGTCAAAGGATGCCAGAGGTCAGGAACAACGAGGAGTAGCCAAAGTCAAGGGATGCCAGAGGTCAGGAACAACGTAGTCAGAAGCCGGGGTCAATAATACAAAGCAGATAAACAGGAACACTGGTACGAAACAGGATCAAAGACTTGACCCTGAGCACAGGGCGAGGCTGGGTTTAAATACCCTGCTGATGACCGATCAGAGTCAGGTGAGACACAGCCAAGTCAAGGTGCAGCCCCCGGTGTAGTAGCCATGCCAGGATGAACAGGACCGGAATCAGTAGTCACTGTATAAAGCTGCTGTGGCTCAGAGGCAGAAAGCAGGACTAGGACTGAGAAGTTCCCCGGTTCAAGTCCCCTGTTGGGAACTCCAGGAGCGACCACGTCTGGCTGTCTGTCTAACTGGTGAGAACCGTGACACCGAACATCGGAAACCCGTCAAAAGGACACTAGGCAAAGGAGAAAAGTGAACTTAGCGGATAGTTGGCGTAGGGAGAGGCGGTCATTTGGAAGCCAATCCCTGAGAAAACGAAGGACTAGACCCACATCCCATAGGTGAGGGTATTTGGGGGCCGGGGGGCGGCGGATCCGCATACCGTGGAGTAGACAGAAGACCAGAGGGTCTTTGCCAACCGGGAGATCCCCGACGGGGGTGTGAGCTGCCGAGATCGCGGAACGAACGACGTTGACCGAATGGTAGGAGCGGCCAGCTAAGAACAAGGAGGAGAGAAAATTAAGAATCATGGGAATAGGTGCTGTAAATGGATCGGAGTCCCGTTCCATGCACCAAGTAGACCAGGAGGCCCAAGCTGAAAGGTAACAGCGTCTTGTTCCCGGGGCCCATGAGTCCCATAAGAGGTCCCTAGCCGCCTGCGATAGTCTGCTGACTCGCCAGGAACCCCGGAAAGAGACCAGGCCACCAGGGGTAGCCGGTCTTCCAGGAGGAGAGGGTGGAGATACCCTTTGGGATCAGTGAGAAGGTCCGGGAAGGATGGTAGGAGGAGAGGGTCCCTGTAGGAGGAGGCCAGGAGGTCCGGGAACCATGGTTGGCTCTGCCACAAGGGTGTTATGACAGTTTGATCAGTTGCGTCTGCATCTGGTGTAGTGTTCTCGCAACCATGGAGAATGGGGGAAAGGCGTAGGCTCCTGTTGTTGGCCATTGTTGGAGAAAGGCGTCTGTCGCCTTGCTCTCTGGGTCCGGGAGCCAGCTGAAGAATTCCGGAGTCTGGTGATTGTTGTGAGAAGCGAACAGATCCAGGTGAAATGGACCCCTCCGGGCTGCCAGGGCCCTGAAAATTCTCGTGTTTAGCTTCCAGTCGCTGACGTCTCTCCAGTGGCGAGAGACCCAGTCGGCTGTGAGATTGATCTCTCCCGGTAAGTATTCCGCCTGTAGAGTGATGTAGTCGAAGATGTCCCTCGTGATATCCGACAGCAGGCGTGAGCGAGCGCCTCCCAGGCGGTTGATGTACTGGACTGCGGACACGTTGTCCATGCGTAGGAGGATGCAACAGTTGGTGCTTTCCCGGGCTAAGCTGCGGATCGCGAATGATCCTGCCAAGAGCTCGAGGCAGTTGATGTGCATGGAGAGCTCTTGCACCGTCCATGTTCCTCCCGTGGAGACGGTTACGTTGGTGGCACCCCATCCCCATAGACTGGCGTCTGATTCCAATACGAATTCTGGGGTGTCTCCGAATATGGCCTTGCCGTTCCAGGCTTGCATGCTGTCCAGCCACCATGAGAGTTCCTCGCGAACCTCCGTCGTCGACGGGTTGGTCGTAAGTAGGCCTGTGGCGTAGGTACTTGGTCTTGAGACGTTGCATGGCCCTGTAGTGGAGGGGACCCGGAAATATGGCCTGGATGGAGGCGGATAGGAGTCCCACAATCCTGGCCAGGTTGCGTAGTGGAATGGAGTCGAGTCGGAGAACCCTGCGAATCTCCTTGCGAATGGCTGTGATCTTTGAGGCTGGTAGTCTCAGAGTGCAAGTCGTCGAGTCGATCTCGAAGCCGAGGAATTGTATAGTTTGGGCAGGGATCAGCTCCGACTTCTGTTGGTTTACCACGAAACCCAACGATTCCAGGAGGGACACTGACAGGCGAGTGTGTTGGCGTAGCCTGTTTTTGTCGGAGCAGAAGAGGAGAAGGTCGTCTAAGTAGATGATGCATCTCACGTCCCTGGATCTTAGGTGGGCCACCACTGGCTTTAGGAGTTTGGTGAAGCACCATGGGGCTGAGCTGAGCCCGAAAGGGAGGCAAGTGAACTGCCAAGGGCGTCCGTGCCAGAGGAAACGTAGGAGTGCTCGACAGTCCGGGTGTACCGGGACTGACAGGTAGGCGTCTTTTAGATCGAGCCTGGTGAACCAGTCGTGACTTCGAAGGAGGTCTCGTAGGAGGTGGATGCCTTCCATCTTGAAGTGGCGGTAGACCACATATGCATTGAGGGCGCGTAGATTGATGACGGGGCGGTATTCTCCTGACTTCTTCCGAACCAGGAAGATGTTGCTGAAGAAACCACCCCTGTCGTGGGCTGGCTGGATAGCCCTTTGTCTCGGAGCTCACGTAGCTGCGCGTTGACAAGGTTGTGGTCGGAGGCTGACATGTGGATGGGGCGAGGGGGCTGAACCTGAAAGGGGGTCCCCGCTAGGTCTATGATATAACCCTGTACAGTCTGTAGAATCCATGTGTCTGAGCAAAGGGCGGCCCAATTCTGGAAAGAAAGGGAAATATGGCCCGCAGTGCGGGTACATGGTAACAGTGGAGGAATATGGGTTCTTACCTGCGGCAAAGCGGGAACGTCCGCGGGGTCTGCGACCTCTATCTGAGCCTCTTGAGAAGGGTTGTTGCCGGTAGTCCCTTGTCGGGTAAAATGGTGTTGGCTGGGTGCGGGGGCCTGAAGGCCAAAATCGGCTGGCGGCACGGCCCCGTTGCCGGCCAGCCCTTCCAAAAACCCCTCTGGTAGGGTTGCTTCGGAAAACTGCGCATTGATGACTGCGCCTTATTGAGGGAGGTGAACACGTTTACGTGTTTATTGAGTTCCTTGAGGAACGGTTCACCGAAAAGTTTCCCTTGTGCCTGGGGCCCAATCTCCTTTGTGCCAAGGTCTGCCAGTTTGCCGTTAATATGGTACAACGCTGCTTTTCGCCTCTCCGAAGAGAGCGTAACATTGGTGTTTCCGATGAAACAAAAACACTGTTGTGCCCATTCACGAACATCATGTGCCGATTCCCTGATGTCCTCGGAGGAGAAGGAGTCGGCTTTTGTGTAGGCGTCATCCGCCAGATACATAATGCGTGCCAGGGGGCCTACGGAATCCAGCAGGTTATCTTGGGCGCCCCATAGGCCTTTCTCTACCCCACGGCGGGGGTCTCTACCACTGCGCATCATGAAGGTCGACATGACCTTATCGAATTCCGGGGTCTGAGCGACTTTATCCGGCAGGGAAGGGCGTGGGCATTCAGACCTGAGTCGGCTGCGGACCTCTTTCTCAAGGGGTTTGCGAAGCCACAGGTGCATGAACCTGGCAAGGTGTTCTGGAGGTGACCAATCACCCGATCTGGGGTGCCGTATGTTACGGGGGTCGAACATTGCTTGACACGAGGGGTCCAATATAGTGTCTGAGTCACGAGGTTCTGCGTCCGCAGTGTCCTCGATACCTCCAGACTGGGCAGCACCCAGGAGGGTCTCTCGCATGAAAGCGGAGACAGACTTCTCATCCTAGCCCCATGCGTCGTAGTCCGAGTCAGAAGCATCAGCTTGCCACTCATCCAGGACCGACATGGACTGGGCAGGGTCCTGCTCTTCATCCGAAGAGTATTCCTGACGCGGGGCCGGGGTGTGCAATTTTGAGGGCTTGCGTTTGGCAGGTGCCTTACCCTTAGTCGGTTTTGGTGTGAAATCTTCGCCTTTGTCATGGCGCTTTTTAGGGCGGGAGTCATCCCTTGACTGGTGGTCGGACAATTCAGATTCCGATTCGTGGCGGGGACGTCTGCGTTTTGGTACGTCAGGAGCCGCGGCTCGGGTCTTGGAGAGTGCCTTCTCCACAGAGGCAGCGACAGCTGCGTTAATCATGGCCTGGAAGTCCACAGGGAGGTTCTGGGATTCTTCCATGTTAAGGGTAGGCAAGTATGTCACTGAAGGCACAGCAATAAACGGGCACCCAGGTCTTACTAATAATAGTAGGCGTAGGGTCAGATTTAGTATGATGGTGGGAACAAGCCCAAAATAACCCCAGCAGAGTATGATAGTGACCTTATAAACTGGGGCTCACCCAGTTAGAGAGAACTGCAACAGCTAGTCTCCCAGTAAGCAGCGTATTAGTAATGGGGGCTCACCCCGGTTGCACAGGGTTGGAACCCTTAAGTGCAGGTCACAGTAATAATAAACAGGCAGCAGCACTGACCTGACTGACCCAGCCACAGTATATCTTGATAGAAGATGATGAGACAGAGGCTGTAGCAAGTGGATGACAGATAGTGGTGCTTGTGCAGGTAATCCTTCAGTCCCAGGGTGTCAAACACAAAAGGGGGGTGAAGAACAGCAGTGCAGGGGCAACAGCAGGTTAGCACAGGCACACTGAGTCTCTGATGAGATGCACGAGACAAAACTAAGATGGCCGCGAAAATCTCGTGAGATTCGCAATCCAAAATAGCGGCCGCGAGGTAGGCCGCAAAGCCGGGGACAAAATTTAATAGGCAGGCCGCGGGCGGAAGCGGGCCGGCGCGGAACCGGTCGCGAATGGAACCGGCCGCAAAGAGGGAGCCCAGGAGGGTACTCCAGGTAGGGGGGGCGGTGGGGAGACCTGGGGGGACCGGGGTAAAGCCAGGGAAGGGTCCCAGAAGGTGTAAAGGGGCAGAGAAGAGGGCAGAAAGGCCACAGAGAGCCCCTAGTCCCACAGCCCACTACATAAAGTAAAAGGCTAATGTAAATAGCAAAGTAGAGAAATTAAGATAAAATTAAACAGATAAATAGGACAAAAAAATGATAATAAGTGCAAAAGCTCCAGAGGAGCAAATATTCTGACCTGTCTGCGATGGAGCAGTAAAGAAAGAGGAAGTTATGCAGACAGCATGACCCTTATATACTGTGCTGCTCAGTGATTTACTTGTTACTTTACGTTTTTTCTTTACTGCTGTGGAGTTTAGTAAAGAGAGTTAATGCAAAATAGGAAGCCTCCTACCATGTTATAAAATTCATATTTTCAAGCTTATTTACCTGTTGTTCAAGATCTTCCAGTAACTCATTATAGTTGAGTAAAATTATTTAAGATCAAACAAAATCTTAATACCTATATATTCAATCCAGTCTTTATTCCATTTAAACTGGAACATATGCTGAAAGGTTTGTTTTTGAGAGAGGGTCAATCTATTTGATATTACCTATGTTTTCTGTAGGTTTAATTTATAGTTTGAAAATATACTATATTCTTTTATTGTCGATAATAATCCTGGAATAGAAGTTTCAGGGGACGTTAGAGTGAGTATGAAATCATTGGAGTAGAGCAGTAGCTCCGAACCTTTTTTCACTTGAGTACCCCTGCCCATTTCCATAAATTGTACCCCTCATATTAGCAAAATGTTTGAAATAACAGCAACTATATTAACAAATTTAGATGTTTTCTTTGCCCATCTTCCCCTTTTCTCTACCCCAGGCTCCACTACTCCTCCTCTGCTTCAGGATCTCTTTGTTTTTCCTCTGTCCCGGGCTCACCCTTCTTTTCCTTTGTTTCAGGCTCTCCCTGCTCTTCCTCTGCCCTTAGCATCCCCTGCTTCATCTCCTCCCCTGCTTCATCTCCTCCCCAGATGTCCCAGCTCTTCCTCTGCCCCAGGCTCTCCCGGCTCTTCCTCTGCCCCAGGCTCTCCCGGCTCTTCCTCTGCCCCAGGCTCTCCCGGCTCTTCCTCTGCCCCAGGCTCTCCCGGCTCTTCCTCTGCCCCAGGCTCTCCCGGCTCTTCCTCTGCCCCAGGCTCTCCCGGCTCTTCCTCTGCCCCAGGCTCTCCCGGCTCTTCCTCTGCCCCAGGCTCTCCTTGCTTTTTCTCTGCCCCAGGCTCCACTACTCCGACTCTGCTTCAGGATCTCCCTGTTCCTCCTCTGCCCCAGACCCTCCTGCTTCTCCTCTGCCCCAGGCTTCCTCTGCTTCTCCTTCCTCTGCTTCAGGATGTCTCTACTCCTCCTCTGCCCCAGGCTCCCCTACTCCTCCTCGGCCTAAGGTCACCCTTTCTCTCCTCTGCCCCAAGCTTCCCCTGATTCTCCTCTGCCCCAGACTCTCCCTGTTCATCATCTGCCCCCACTCTTCCTGGCCCCAGGCTCATCTGCTCTTCCTCTGCCCCATGCTCCACTCCTCCTGTGCTTTAGGATCTCCCAACTTCTCCTCTGCCCCAGGCTCTCCCTGTTTCTCATCTACCCCAGACTCTCCCTGTTTCTCATCTACCCCAGGCTCCCCTTGTTTCTCATCTACCCTATGCTCCCCTTGTTTCTCATCTACCCTATGCTCCCCTTGTTTCTCATCTACCCCAGGCACCCCCTGTTCTCCCTCTACCCCAGGCTCCCCCTGCTTCTCCTGTGCCCCAGGCTCCCCCTGCTTCTCCTGTGCCCCAGGCTCCCCCTGCTTCTCCTCTGCCCAGGCTCCCCCTGCTTCTCCTGTGCCCCAGGCTCCCCCTGCTTCTCCTGTGCCCCAGGCTCCCCCTGCTTCTCCTGTGCCCCAGGCTCCCCCTGCTTCTCCTGTGCCCCAGGCTCCCCCTGCTTCTCATCTGCCCCAGGCTCCCCCTGCTTCTCATCTGCCCCAGGCTCCCCCTGCTTCTCCTGTGCCCCAGGCTCCCCCTGCTTTTCCTCTGCCCAGGCTCCCCCTGCTTCTCCTCTGCCCCAGGCTCCCCCTGCTTCTCCTCTGCCACAGGCTCTCCCTGCTTTTCCTCTGCCTCAGGCTCTCCCACTCTTCATCTGCCCCAGAAACGACTGCTATTCTTCTGCCCCAGGATCTCCCTGCTTCTCTTCTAACCCAGGTTCTCCCTGCTTGTCCTCTGTCCCAAGCTCTTCCTGCTTCTTCTCTGCCCCAGGTTCTTCTGCTCATCCTCTGCATCAGGCTGCCCTGTTCACATGTGCCCCATGCTCCACTACTCCTCCTCTGCTTCAAGATATCTTCTTCTCCTCTTCCTCAGGCTCCCCTACTCTTCCTAGGCCACTAGTCCCCCTGCTTCTCTAGGCTCCCCATGCTTCTCATGCTGCTGCTAGACACATTAAAACACATGCAGATACACAGACACACAAATACACACACTGACGCATGTGCAGGTACACAGATACAAAAATTGACACACATACAAATGTACATATACACAGATCCAAAAAATGACACACTGACAAAGATACACACACTGGCACAGATGCACAGACACACATACAGTTGCACAGACCGATACAAACACTGACACATGCAGATACAGACACACTGATACACATACTGACATACATGCAGATACGCATACAGTGCAGGGGTGTGGAAATTTACAAAAAAACTAACTACTTGTCCAGTGACTAAAGCATTTGCCCAATCTACTCGCCTGCTCGTCCTCTGCCCCAGGCTCTCCTGGCTCTTCCTCTGCCCCAGGCTCTCCCGGCTCTTCCTCTGCCCCAGGCTCTCCCGGCTCTTCCTCTGCCCCAGGCTCTCCCGGCTCTTCCTCTGCCCCAGGCTCTCCCGGCTCTTCCTCTGCCCCAGGCTCTCCCGGCTCTTCCTCTGCCCCAGGCTCTCCCGGCTCTTCCTCTGCCCCAGGCTCTCCCAGCTTTTCCTCTGCCCCAGGCTCTCCCTGCTTTTCCTCTGCCCCAGGCTCCACTACTCCTACTCTGCTTCAGGATCTCCCTGTCCCTCCTCTGCCCCAGGCTCCCCCTGCTTCTCCTCTGCCCAGGCTGCCCCTGCTTCTCCTCTGCCCAGGCTCCCCCTGCTTCTCCTCTGCCCCAGGCTCCCCCTGCTTCTCCTCTGCCACAGGCTCCCCCTGCTTCTCCTCTGCCACAGGCTCCCCCTGCTTCTCCTCTGCCACAGGCTCTCCCTGCTTCTCCTCTGCCACAGGCTCTCCCACTCTTCATCTGCCCCAGACACGACTGCTATTCTTCTGCCCCAGGATCTCCTTGCTTCTCTTCTAACCCAGGTTCTCCCTGCTTGTCCTCTCTTCCTGCTTCTTCTCTGCCCCAGGTTCTTCTGCTCTTCCTCTGCATCAGGCTGCCCTGTTCTCATGTGCCCCATGCTCCACTACTCCTCCTCTGCTTCAAGATATCTTCTTCTCCTCTTCCTCAGGCTCCCCTACTCTTCCTAGGCCACTAGTCCCCCTGCTTCTCTAGGCTCCCCATGCTTCTCACGCTGCTGCTAGACACATTAAAACACATGCAGATACACAGACACACAAATACACACACTGACGCATGTGCAGGTACACAGATACAAAAATTGACACACATACAAATGTACATATACACAGATCCAAAAAATGACACACTGACAAAGATACACACGCTGACACAGATGCACAGACACACATACAGTTGCACAGACCGATACAAACACTGACACATGCAGATACAGACTACAGACACACTGATACACATACTGACATACATGCAGATATGCATACAGTGCAGGGGTGTGGAAATTTACAAAAAACAAACTACTTGTCCAGTGACTAAAGCATTTGCCCAATCTACTCACCTGCTCTTCCTCTGCCCCAGACTCACCCGGCTCTTCCTTTGCCCCAGGCTCTCCCAGCTCTTCCTTTGCCCCAGGCTCTCCCAGCTCTTCCTCTGCCCCAGGCTCTCCCGGCTCTTCCTCTGCCCCAGGCTCTCCTGGCTCTTCCTCTGCCCCAGGCTCTCCCGGCTCTTCCTCTGCCCCAGGCTCTCCCTGCTTTTCCTCTGCCCCAGGCTCCACTACTCCTACTCTGCTTCAGGATCTCCCTGTTCCTCCTCTGCCCCAGACCCCCCTGCTTCTCCTCTGACCCAGGCTTCCTCTGCTTCTCCTTCCTCTGCTTCAGGATGTCCCTACTCCTCCATTGCCCCAGGCTCCCCTGCTCCTCCTCGGCCTCAGGTACCCCTGCCTCTCCTCTGCCCCAAGCTTCCCCTGATTCTCCTCTGCCCCAGAATCTCCCTGTTCATCATCTGCCCCAGACTCTCCCTGTTCATCATCTGCCCCCACTCTTCCTGCTTCTCCTTTGCCCCAGGCCCAACTACTCCTCCTTGGCCCAGGGCTCATCTGCTCTTCCTCGGCCACAGGCTCATCTGCTCTTCCTCTGCCCCAGACTCACCTGCTCTTCCTCTGCCCCAGACTCACCTGCTCTTCCTCTGCCCCAGGCTCACCTGCTCTTCCTCTGCCCCAGGCTCACCTGCTCTTCCTCTGCCCCAGGCTCACCTGCTCTTCCTCTGCCCCAGGCTCACCAGCTCTTCCTCTGCCCCAGGCTCACCAGCTCTTCCTCTGCCCCAGGTTCTCCTACTCTTCCTCTGCCCCACGCTCTCCTGCTCTTCCTCTGCCCCAGGCTATCCTGTTCTCATGTGCCCCATGCTCCACTACTCCTCCTCTGCTTCAGGATCTCTTCTTCTCATCTTCCTCAGGCTCCCCTATCTCTTCCTAGGCCACTGGTCCCCCTGCTTCTCCAGGCTCCCCATACTTCTCACACTGCTGCAAGACACATTAAAACACATGCAGATACACAGACACACAAATACACAAACACACAGATACACATGTGCAGATACACAGATACAAACATTGACATACATACAAATGTACATATACACAGATCCGAAAAATGTCACGCTCACAAATATACACACACTGACACACCAATACAAACACCGACACATGCAGATGCACACACACACTGATATACATACTGACATACATGCAGATACACATATATACACATTGACACGCATACAATGCAGGGGTGTGAAAAAAAAAACTACTTGTCCAGTGACTAAAGCATTTGCCCAATCTACTTGTCCTGATACAAAAAATAATTTTAGTCAAAACCATATTTAAACAAGGTCTTCGTTGATAGTAACTGAAGAAATGGACCTAACAATACTTAAATGCAATCAGCAAATGCAAGTAGGTAGTGACACACACTACAGCCCTCACACACACTGCCCCACTCACACATGCATTGCCCCCTCACACACACAGACTGCCCCCTCACACACACTTCACCCCTCACACACACTGCCCCCTGGTGTTGTGCAGGATAGAGATGTAGTGTGTGTGTCTAGGATAGAGATGTAGTATGTGTAGGGAACACAATGGGTGTGGGATAGGGATGTATGGTGTAGGTTATGTAGTGTGTGTATGGAACATGGTGTCGTGGGGGACATGGATGTGGGGAACACACTAAAGTGTGGGATAGGGGTGTAGTGTGTATGTTTGTAGGTTATGTAGAGTGTGTAAGGCATATAGTGTGGAGTGAGATAAGGGTGTAGGGCACATTGTGGGGGCTGCAATAGGGATGTAGTATGGGTAGAGCTGTCAGGATCGGGACAGGGATCCAACACGCAGAGTACAAAGAGTAGCAGATACATATACCGGACCTTAGAATGGCCGGACTTAACGTAAAACTACGTATAGAATGGTCAGGGACAAGCCGAGGTCGAGGGAACGAGAAGACAGGTAAGCGAGAGACAAGCCGGGTCAAGGATAACAGAGAAGACAGGTAAGTAATAACAAAGCCGGGTCAGAACCAAAAGACAAGAGAATACAAGAGCACTGTGTGACTAGGCTGGCTAGAACCACGACAGGGCAATGAGCAAATGCTGAGAGCTCCCTAAAATACCCTGGTTCTAGAGACTAATCACGCCTCCGCCGAGACCTGATTCGTGTCCGGGATTTGACTGACAGGTCGGGCTAGAATAGCGTCATGACGTCGACTATTGAGCGTCACGTTACAAAAAGGCATAGTTCTCTCGCGGCCGGCGTTTACATGCGCGAGGGGACCGCGAGGAACGGGAGAATCATGCCGTCTGGATGGAAAAACGTCTAAGTCTCTACCCGTCTCAGGGGTAGAGACTACAGGTACCCTGACAAGAGCACATAGTGTGCGATAGGGATGTTGTGTGGGTAGGGCACATAGCGTGGGTTGGGATAGGGAGGGATGGGGTGACAGTTGGCAGAGAAAGGGAGGGGGTGACAGATTGCAAAGTGAGGGAGTGACGGAGGGAGAGAGGAGGGTGACAGAGTGTGGGAGGAAGCAGGTGACAGAGGGAGGGGGTCATAGGTGACAGCTGGCAAAGTGGGGAAGAGAGGGGGTGGTAGAGTGAGTCAGGGGATGACAGGTGGCTGAGTGCGGGTGACAGGTGGCTGAGTGCGGGTGACAGGTGGCAGAGTGCGGGTGGCAGAGAGGGGGTGACAGATGACAGACTGATGGAGGGGGTGACAGGTGGCAGAATCTGGGAGGAAGGGGGTGAGGCGTGGCAGAGTGAGGGAGTAGGTGGCAGAGTGAGTGTGTGACAAAGTAAGGGACAGAGGGAGTGCCTGGTGGCAGAGTGAGGGAGGGGCTGACTGGTGACAGTGTGTGAGGAGCGTTAGAAATATCTTGTTTTTTCCCTGGTGGTCCTGTCGGCTGTCGCACTCCCTAGTGGTCTGGTGGACTGTCTTTCCAGTCTGCAGCTGCGCCGGGTGTGAGCTGCACACTGTGCATTGTCTTGCAATTTCCAGAAGTCAGAATGTTGCCATGGTAACCTTCAACAATGCTCTGATTGGCCAGAGATTGCGAGATACTGCACAGTTTGCAGCTCACACACAGTGCAGCTACAGACTGGAGGCACTGGTTCTCTCCCTCACGAATATAACAGCCATTGCTGCCATGCAAGAGTAGACGGAGTATGAATGCAGTGTTTATTTCTGTGTTTTTATTTGCTTTTGTATTACACAGCCTTGTTACAGTGTAGTTGCTAAACTCATTTGTATCCCATTAAGGATGAAATAATTGCTAGGGATTAATAAGGATACTATCCTTATAGCAAGGAGAATTATTAGTGTAGGGCTCATATAAGAGGCTCACTGTGAAGATGGCAGATGAGATTACAATTTGATGACCATTACACTGGTACCAAAAAAACTTTGGTAAATGGACAATTGGACTGGAGACCTAAAAACACCTAATCTAGGCAAAAATAATGGGGGTTTAGTTACATTGTATGATCATACACTGCATAAACCTACCACAACGTCAATGTACTATATATTTGGCAGGTCCTACTCTAACAGCCTAATGTCTGCTCTTAGTAAATTAACCCACTTACTTGGGGAGAAAATTTCCATCTGGGACTCTCTGCAGTACAAGGCTAAATAGGGCCCTGGGATGAGGCACCTGTGACAGGGAGGGGTGCAAAACCAAGGAGTTGGCTAGACTCCCAAATATATATATATGAAACCAGGAGGCTGCACTTACCTGAACATGCATAAATTAGGTGCTGCTGGGGGCCTATATTAGTCCATGTATATTAACCCCTTAAGGACAGTGGGTGTTCTATGCCGTCCTTGGGACCCGGCTCTAAACGATGGCATAGAACGCCCAAGCCGTCCTATGTACTTACCCGGTCGCCGGCGTTCCTGTGCCGGCGATCGCGGTGTGGGGATTCACCTGAAGCACAGGGAGTCCCCCTGCGTCCATTCCGGCTCCTCTGGGCCGTGTGATTGTGATGTCCTTGTGAGGACCTCGCGATCACATGGAAGGCATAGCCGTCCATAGCATTGAAAGGAAAGATAGAAAATGAATCCAGGCACTCCAAATGAATTCCAAGAGAAAGGCAATTTATTGGAACCAGCAGCTACAAAGTGACGTTTCAACCCCTAAGGGTCTTTATCAAGCTACTGAAGCACACACAAATAATGCAATATATAGGTGCATAACATTAAATCAGTGAATACACATGTGATACAATAATTGATTGATAACATCAAAGTTAAACATCTGAGTAAAATACAATTGTCTCACCAATCATCAACTTCTAAATCAAGGATGTCAAGGAACCTGGATGAGCACAGCCAATGAATTTACAATTTATTAATCAATGAGCCCACATCTCTTTAATAGATTTATTATACACAAGAAAGATCCAATATAAATTGATTAAATGAAGGAATTCCAATCTAATTAAAAGCCTTTTTAAGCCACAGGTGCTTACCCTTGTGGCAAGGCAATGGAATATTCACATAAAACAAATGATATTAGTAAACAAACCTCAGCAAACATTATTACTCTCCATTATAATGATAGTATCTAGATGTAATTAATGATATTTGATATGGAGAAAAATTAGATAATGTATAATTGAATAAAATGTGTATTTAAAAGCTAGCTCATCTAATGCTCTTAAATGACAAAGCCATGATTAATGACATATAATTATAATATATCATTCATAGAGTATTACATTTGATCTTAGCAAAATCAAAAAATATAAACAATGGACAATAATATAATTTATCATACAAAAAATAAATATAAATTAACATAATAGAAATAATCAATGATAACAAAATACATATGAAAATTAAATTATATTTAAGAAGCAAATGTTGCTTTAAAGTGACAGGTGCTTAAAAAACAAGATTATATCTCGCACTAATGCAAGACATAACAAATATGAAGTGATGACTATCTAAGAGTTGTAATAAGTACTGTTATATTATACCAATACTAATATCCAAACATAATAAAGAGTGAATTATATTTAAAGTGCAAGTATTAATCAAAAGTGAATAATGCTTTAAAAGCAACTTCTATATATCGCACTAATGCAGGACATAACAAATATGAAGTGATTTATATCTAAGAGTTGTAATAAGTACTGTTATGTTATACCAATACTAATATCCAAACATAATAAAGAGTGAATTATATTCACAGTGCAAGTATTAATCAAAAGTGAATGATGCTTTAAAAGCAACTTCTATATCTCGCACTAATGCAGGACATAACAAATATGAAGCGATTTCTATCTAAGAGTTGTAATAAGTACTGTTATGTTATACCAATACGAATATCCAAACATAATAAAGAGTGAATTATATTTAAAGTGCAAGTATTAATCAAAAGTGAATGATGCTTTAAAAGCAACTTCTATATCTCGCTTAAAAGCCAGATCTATTGAATATAAAGTGATATATATCCAAAAGTATAATGAAATAGTAATACGTATCCAGAATATAATCTCACAATGAATCATATATATATCTTATAGGAGGTTAAATAATAACTTGAACCAAAAGTTAAGAGAAATATAGCTAAATATTATTCGTCTACTATTTAAATGACTATAGATTCATCATTATAAGAATGATTCAATGATTTAACATTAGTGGATCGCAGTCCATAATTCTTCAATTTTATTATATATATATATATATATATATATATATTAAAGATTACACAATATTAATATATTAACAAATTCTTATTTTGTTAGTGAACCTCAGAATTATTTATCATGATGAAATATAGTATTAGATATTTATATTTTAATTGAATTCAATTTGAAAGGTTCAACATTATAATAAGTGACAAAAAAGATGAATTCAGTTATAATATACACCTCCTCTATTTTATTTAGATGCATATCTTCGAATAAGAGATATATAATTGTTTAGAGACGACTGGGAGACAATATATAACATGTGCTCAATAGAATATTAACCAGCACAGGCCAAACAGGTTATAATCTGTAAAGATAACCTGTAAAAAAGAGATGAAAAATTAAAGATTAAAAACAATAGACCAAACTTGAGTTTAACAAAATTAAATTAGATCCAAATCTATATTTAAACAAATATCATTTAACTCTAAATTTACATTTAAATAAATCCAGATTTAAATAAACGGATTAAGGTCATATTCCTGATTAAGTCCCATCGGTGTCAGGGATTCTAATTCTCGAACCCAATAGGCTTCTCTAAATAGAAGTATTTTTAAGCGATCCCCACATCTTGAACTTTCTTCTACATGTTCAATGATTTGGAATTTATGTTGAGTAATATTATGATTGGCCTCTGCAAAGTGCATTGGAATGGGCAAATCAGATACTTTTGTCCTAATTGTAGACTTATGTTTCGAAAATCTTTCCTTCATTTTTTGTGTTGTTTGCCCTACATAAATCAAGCCACAAGGGCATTTTAAAATGTAGACAACATATGTCGTATCGCATGTGACAAATTGTTTAATTGTATATCTCTTTCCCCTATATGGATGGGTAAATGTTGAACCTTTGATCATCGAGTTACAACAGATAAAATTGAGACATGGAAAACTTCCACTTCTCTTTTTAATCGATTTTGATGAAACAGGTAGCTGGGCTTTAACCAATTTATCTCTCAATGAAGGAGCCCGTCTATGGACCATAAGGGGCTTGTTTATGAATTCTACAATAGTTGGATGACATTGCGGTAATATATACCAATATTTATCAATTATGTGTTTTATATCAAACGATAATGTACTGTATCTTGAGATGATTTTGATTCTATCTTCAATTTTGACTTGTTTAGATATATTGATATCTTGTATTTGACATTTATCATTAATATATGTTAGCTGAGTTTTTAAAATAGATATGGGATAACCTCTTTCACGAAATCTCTTAGTCATAGATTGTAATTGTTGATCTACCAATTCAACCTTGGACACCAATCACCTGACTCTTAAGAATTGGCTCCTAGTCATAGATTTAAACATAGAGATGGTTTTCATCCTATCATATTGTAATAGTGTATTCCTATCTAATGGTTTTCTATAGAGATTTGTTTCAAATACATCCTTGTTCTTAACAATCAAAATATCCAAGAAAGGAATCGAATTTTTATTAATCTCCATGGTAAATTTTATATTATCAGAACAATTGTTTAAGAATTCAAAGAATTCTTCGAGGGGCTCCAACGGGCCACACCACATTGCCAGCACATCATCGATATAGCGCCACCATCCAACAACATGTTTTTTAAACAATTCATTACGATATATGATATTTTCTTCCAATTTGGCCATATAGATGCCGGCATATGTGGGGGCCACATTAGAGCCCATCGAAGTGCCCCTAGTTTGAATGAAAAAATCGTTACCAAAAGAGAAGTAGTTTTCAGTCATGACAAAAGTAATTGCAACTGGAATGACATTGATGGGTCTTTAAAGCCTAACAGTGTCAAGGCCTCACCCATTGCCGTCATTCCTTGAGGAATAGAAGTATACAGACTAGTGACATCAAAAGTCACCAATGTCAAATTTCTTGCATTCTTGATTGTTTTAATTTTTTCCAACACCTCAAAATGAAGGAAAGATTTTCTAAACATATGTCTACAATTAGGACAAAAGTATCTGATTGGCCCATTCCAATGCACTTTTCAGAGGCCAATCATAATATTACTCAACTTAAATTCCAAATCATTGAACATTTAGAAGAAAGTTCAAGACGTGGGGATCGCTTAAAAAGACTTCTATTTAGAGAAGCCTATTGGATTAGAGAATTAGAATCCCTGACACCGAGGGGACTTAATCAGGAATATGACCTTAATCCGTTTATTTAAATCTGGATTTATTTAAATGTAAATTTAGATTTAAATGCTATTTGTTTAAATATAGATTTGGATCTAATTTAATTTTGTTAAACTCAAGTTTTGTCTATTGTTTTTAATCTTTAATTTTTCATCTCTTTTTTACAGGTTATCTTTACAGATTGTAACCTGTTTGGGCTGTGCTGGTTAATATTCTATTGAGCACATGTTATATATTGTCTCCCAGTCGTCTCTAATCAATTATATATCTCTTATTCGAAGATATGCATCTAAATAAAATAGAGGAGGTGTATATTATAACTGAATTCATCTTTTTTGTCACTTATTATAATGTTGAACCTTTCAAATTGAATTCAATTAAAATATAAATATCTAATACTATATTTCATCATGATAAATAATACTGAGGTTCACTAACAAAATAAGAATTTGTTAATATATTAATATTGTGTAATCTTTAATATATATATATATATATAATAAAATTGAAGAATTATGGACTGCGATCCACTAATGTTAAATCATTGAATAATTCTTATAATGATGAATCTATAGTCATTTAAATAGTAGACGAATAATATTTAGCTATATTTCTCTTAACTTTTGGTTCAAGTTATTATTTAACCTCCTATAAGATATATATATGATTCATTGTGAGATTATATTCTGGATACGTATTACTATTTCATTATACTTTTGGATATATATCACTTTATATTCAATAGATCTGGCTTTTAAGCGAGATATAGAAGTTGCTTTTAAAGCATCATTCACTTTTGATTAATACTTGCACTTTGAATATAATTCACTCTTTATTATGTTTGGATATTAGTATTGGTATAACATAACAGTACTTATTACAACTCTTAGATAGAAACACTTCATATTTGTTATGTCCTGCATTAGTGCGAGATATAGAAGTTGCTTTTAAAGCATTATTCACTTTTGATTAATACTTGCACTTTAAATATAATCCACTCTTTTTTATGTTTGGATATTAGTATTGGTATAATATAACAGTACTTATTACAACTCTTAGATAGACATCACTTCATATTTGTTATGTCCTGCATTAGTGCGAGATATAATCTTGTTTTTTAAGCACCTGTCACTTTAAAGCAACATTTGCTTCTTAAATATAATTTAATTTTCATATGTATTTTGTTATCATTGATTATTTCTATTATGTTAATTTATATTTATTTTTTGTATGATAAATTATATTATTGTCCATTGTTTATATTTTTTGATTTTGCTAAGATCAAATGTAATACTCTATGAATGATATATTATAATTATATGTCATTAATCATGGCTTTGTCATTTAAGAGCATTAGATGAGCTAGCTTTTAAATACACATTTTATTCAATTATACATTATCTAATTTTTCTCCATATCAAATATCATTAATTACATCTAGATACTATCATTATAATGGAGAGTAATAATGTTTGCTGAGGTTTGTTTACTAATATCATTTGTTTTATGTGAATATTCCATTGCCTCGCCACAAGGGTAAGCACCTGTGGCTTAAAAAGGCTTTTAATTAGATTGGAATTCCTTCATTTAATCAATTTATATTGGATCTTTCTTGTGTATAATAAATCTATTAAAGAGATGTGGGCTCATTGATTAATAAATTGTAAATTCATTGGCTGTGCTCATCCAGGTTCCTTGACATCCTTGATTTAGAAGTTGATGATTGGTGAGACAATTGTATTTTACTCAGATGTTTAACTTTGATGTTATCAATCAATTATTGTATCACATGTGTATTCACTGATTTAATGTTATGCACCTATATATTGCATTATTTGTGTGGGCTTCAGTAGCTTGATAAAGACCCTTAGGGGTTGAAACGTCACTTTGTAGCTGCTGGTTCCAATAAATTGCCTTTCTCTTGAAATTAATTTGGAGTGCCTGGATTCATTTTCTATCTTTACTATTATATTTGGTCCATTTTGGTACTGGGACATATCCAGTGAAGCACCCTAGATTCCTTGGCAAGGGGTGTAGTGCACTTCCATCAATTTTCTACATAGCATTGAAAGGGACTCCCCCTGCTGCCTGAAAAAAAAAAAAAAAAAACGGTTAAAACTGTTTAAAATTGAATTATATATACTTAGAATATATATATATATATATATATATATATATATATATATATATATATATATATATATATATATATATATATATAGATCCAGAGAACCCCTGCACTCCAACTTCAATAATGAAAAAATTTACCTGGTGCTCTGGTGGCTAAACAATACAGGATACAAAATTACCGGCACTCAAGGTGTCCTGATGAAGGTGTCCAGGTGTCCTGATGAAAGCTCCTGTGAGGAGCTGAAACGTCGATTTCTGTCTTCGAAATAAATGAAGATTTGAAGCATTTTCAATCCTTGAGTGCCGGTAATTTTGTATCATATATATATATATATATATATATATATATATATATATATATATATATATATATATAATCTCTAATCTAAGTATGTGTGTGTGTGTATATATATATATTCTAAGTATAAATATATATATATATACATTCATACACATACACTGTCTAAGTGTGTATATATATATATATATATATATATATATATATATATACATATGGAACATGGGGGGGTGGCTGCACTCACCTGAACATGCTTAAATGGGGTGCTGCTGGGGGCCATATTATACAATACACAAGATCCAGCGCACTCTCCTATCTACTAAACAGCAACTTCAATGTTGACAGATTTTATTAGTTTTTAAAAGGTTTTTTTTAAAAACACCTTATCTAGGCAAAAAATAATGGGGATTTAGTTACATTATATGATCATACATTGCATAAGCCTGCCACAACGTCAATGTACCCCATCTTTGGCAGGTCCTACTCTCACAGTCTAATGTCTGCTCTTATGAGATTAACCCACTTACTTGGGAAAAAAATTCCATCTGAGGCTCTCTGCAGTACAAGGCTAAATAGGGACCTGAGATGAGGCACCTGTGACAGGGAGGGGTGCAAAACCAAGGAGTTGGCTAGACTCCCAAATATATACATATGGAACATGGGGGGGTGGCTGCACTCACCTGAACATGCTTAAATGGGGTGCTGCTGGGGGCCATATTATACAATAAACAATACACAAGATCCAGCGCACTCTCCTATCTACTAAACAGCAACTTCAATGTTGACAGATTTTATTAGTTTTTAAAAGGTTTTTTTTAAAAACACCTTATCTAGGCAAAAAATAATGGGGATTTAGTTACATTATATGATCATACATTGCATAAGCCTGCCACAACGTCAATGTACCCCATCTTTGGCAGGTCCTACTCTCACAGTCTAATGTCTGCTCTTATGAGATTAACCCACTTACTTGGGAAAAAAATTCCATCTGAGGCTCTCTGCAGTACAAGGCTAAATAGGGACCTGAGATGAGGCACCTGTGACAGGGAGGGGTGCAAAACCAAGGAGTTGGCTAGACTCCCAAATATATACATATGGAACATGGGGGGGTGGCTGCACTCACCTGAACATGCTTAAATGGGGTGCTGCTGGGGGCCATATTATACAATAAACAATACACAAGATCCAGCGCACTCTCCTATCTACTAAACAGCAACTTCAATGTTGACAGATTTTATTAGTTTTTAAAAGGTTTTTTTTAAAAACACCTTATCTAGGCAAAAAATAATGGGGATTTAGTTACATTATATGATCATACATTGCATAAGCCTGCCACAACGTCAATGTACCCCATCTTTGGCAGGTCCTACTCTCACAGTCTAATGTCTGCTCTTATGAGATTAACCCACTTACTTGGGAAAAAAATTCCATCTGAGGCTCTCTGCAGTACAAGGCTAAATAGGGACCTGAGATGAGGCACCTGTGACAGGGAGGGGTGCAAAACCAAGGAGTTGGCTAGACTCCCAAATATATACATATGGAACATGGGGGGGTGGCTGCACTCACCTGAACATGCTTAAATGGGGTGCTGCTGGGGGCCATATTATACAATAAACAATACACAAGATCCAGCGCACTCTCCTATCTACTAAACAGCAACTTCAATGTTGACAGATTTTATTAGTTTTTAAAAGGTTTTTTTTAAAAACACCTTATCTAGGCAAAAAATAATGGGGATTTAGTTACATTATATGATCATACATTGCATAAGCCTGCCACAACGTCAATGTACCCCATCTTTGGCAGGTCCTACTCTCACAGTCTAATGTCTGCTCTTATGAGATTAACCCACTTACTTGGGAAAAAAATTCCATCTGAGGCTCTCTGCAGTACAAGGCTAAATAGGGACCTGAGATGAGGCACCTGTGACAGGGAGGGGTGCAAAACCAAGGAGTTGGCTAGACTCCCAAATATATACATATGGAACATGGGGGGGTGGCTGCACTCACCTGAACATGCTTAAATGGGGTGCTGCTGGGGGCCATATTATACAATAAACAATACACAAGATCCAGCGCACTCTCCTATCTACTAAACAGCAACTTCAATGTTGACAGATTTTATTAGTTTTTAAAAGGTTTTTTTTAAAAACACCTTATCTAGGCAAAAAATAATGGGGATTTAGTTACATTATATGATCATACATTGCATAAGCCTGCCACAACGTCAATGTACCCCATCTTTGGCAGGTCCTACTCTCACAGTCTAATGTCTGCTCTTATGAGATTAACCCACTTACTTGGGAAAAAAATTCCATCTGAGGCTCTCTGCAGTACAAGGCTAAATAGGGACCTGAGATGAGGCACCTGTGACAGGGAGGGGTGCAAAACCAAGGAGTTGGCTAGACTCCCAAATATATACATATGGAACATGGGGGGGTGGCTGCACTCACCTGAACATGCTTAAATGGGGTGCTGCTGGGGGCCATATTATACAATAAACAATACACAAGATCCAGCGCACTCTCCTATCTACTAAACAGCAACTTCAATGTTGACAGATTTTATTAGTTTTTAAAAGGTTTTTTTTAAAAACACCTTATCTAGGCAAAAAATAATGGGGATTTAGTTACATTATATGATCATACATTGCATAAGCCTGCCACAACGTCAATGTACCCCATCTTTGGCAGGTCCTACTCTCACAGTCTAATGTCTGCTCTTATGAGATTAACCCACTTACTTGGGAAAAAAATTCCATCTGAGGCTCTCTGCAGTACAAGGCTAAATAGGGACCTGAGATGAGGCACCTGTGACAGGGAGGGGTGCAAAACCAAGGAGTTGGCTAGACTCCCAAATATATACATATGGAACATGGGGGGGTGGCTGCACTCACCTGAACATGCTTAAATGGGGTGCTGCTGGGGGCCATATTATACAATAAACAATACACAAGATCCAGCGCACTCTCCTATCTACTAAACAGCAACTTCAATGTTGACAGATTTTATTAGTTTTTAAAAGGTTTTTTTTAAAAACACCTTATCTAGGCAAAAAATAATGGGGATTTAGTTACATTATATGATCATACATTGCATAAGCCTGCCACAACGTCAATGTACCCCATCTTTGGCAGGTCCTACTCTCACAGTCTAATGTCTGCTCTTATGAGATTAACCCACTTACTTGGGAAAAAAATTCCATCTGAGGCTCTCTGCAGTACAAGGCTAAATAGGGACCTGAGATGAGGCACCTGTGACAGGGAGGGGTGCAAAACCAAGGAGTTGGCTAGACTCCCAAATATATACATATGGAACATGGGGGGGTGGCTGCACTCACCTGAACATGCTTAAATGGGGTGCTGCTGGGGGCCATATTATACAATAAACAATACACAAGATCCAGCGCACTCTCCTATCTACTAAACAGCAACTTCAATGTTGACAGATTTTATTAGTTTTTAAAAGGTTTTTTTTAAAAACACCTTATCTAGGCAAAAAATAATGGGGATTTAGTTACATTATATGATCATACATTGCATAAGCCTGCCACAACGTCAATGTACCCCATCTTTGGCAGGTCCTACTCTCACAGTCTAATGTCTGCTCTTATGAGATTAACCCACTTACTTGGGAAAAAAATTCCATCTGAGGCTCTCTGCAGTACAAGGCTAAATAGGGACCTGAGATGAGGCACCTGTGACAGGGAGGGGTGCAAAACCAAGGAGTTGGCTAGACTCCCAAATATATACATATGGAACATGGGGGGGTGGCTGCACTCACCTGAACATGCTTAAATGGGGTGCTGCTGGGGGCCATATTATACAATAAACAATACACAAGATCCAGCGCACTCTCCTATCTACTAAACAGCAACTTCAATGTTGACAGATTTTATTAGTTTTTAAAAGGTTTTTTTTAAAAACACCTTATCTAGGCAAAAAATAATGGGGATTTAGTTACATTATATGATCATACATTGCATAAGCCTGCCACAACGTCAATGTACCCCATCTTTGGCAGGTCCTACTCTCACAGTCTAATGTCTGCTCTTATGAGATTAACCCACTTACTTGGGAAAAAAATTCCATCTGAGGCTCTCTGCAGTACAAGGCTAAATAGGGACCTGAGATGAGGCACCTGTGACAGGGAGGGGTGCAAAACCAAGGAGTTGGCTAGACTCCCAAATATATACATATGGAACATGGGGGGGTGGCTGCACTCACCTGAACATGCTTAAATGGGGTGCTGCTGGGGGCCATATTATACAATAAACAATACACAAGATCCAGCGCACTCTCCTATCTACTAAACAGCAACTTCAATGTTGACAGATTTTATTAGTTTTTAAAAGGTTTTTTTTAAAAACACCTTATCTAGGCAAAAAATAATGGGGATTTAGTTACATTATATGATCATACATTGCATAAGCCTGCCACAACGTCAATGTACCCCATCTTTGGCAGGTCCTACTCTCACAGTCTAATGTCTGCTCTTATGAGATTAACCCACTTACTTGGGAAAAAAATTCCATCTGAGGCTCTCTGCAGTACAAGGCTAAATAGGGACCTGAGATGAGGCACCTGTGACAGGGAGGGGTGCAAAACCAAGGAGTTGGCTAGACTCCCAAATATATACATATGGAACATGGGGGGGTGGCTGCACTCACCTGAACATGCTTAAATGGGGTGCTGCTGGGGGCCATATTATACAATAAACAATACACAAGATCCAGCGCACTCTCCTATCTACTAAACAGCAACTTCAATGTTGACAGATTTTATTAGTTTTTAAAAGGTTTTTTTTAAAAACACCTTATCTAGGCAAAAAATAATGGGGATTTAGTTACATTATATGATCATACATTGCATAAGCCTGCCACAACGTCAATGTACCCCATCTTTGGCAGGTCCTACTCTCACAGTCTAATGTCTGCTCTTATGAGATTAACCCACTTACTTGGGAAAAAAATTCCATCTGAGGCTCTCTGCAGTACAAGGCTAAATAGGGACCTGAGATGAGGCACCTGTGACAGGGAGGGGTGCAAAACCAAGGAGTTGGCTAGACTCCCAAATATATACATATGGAACATGGGGGGGTGGCTGCACTCACCTGAACATGCTTAAATGGGGTGCTGCTGGGGGCCATATTATACAATAAACAATACACAAGATCCAGCGCACTCTCCTATCTACTAAACAGCAACTTCAATGTTGACAGATTTTATTAGTTTTTAAAAGGTTTTTTTTAAAAACACCTTATCTAGGCAAAAAATAATGGGGATTTAGTTACATTATATGATCATACATTGCATAAGCCTGCCACAACGTCAATGTACCCCATCTTTGGCAGGTCCTACTCTCACAGTCTAATGTCTGCTCTTATGAGATTAACCCACTTACTTGGGAAAAAAATTCCATCTGAGGCTCTCTGCAGTACAAGGCTAAATAGGGACCTGAGATGAGGCACCTGTGACAGGGAGGGGTGCAAAACCAAGGAGTTGGCTAGACTCCCAAATATATACATATGGAACATGGGGGGGTGGCTGCACTCACCTGAACATGCTTAAATGGGGTGCTGCTGGGGGCCATATTATACAATAAACAATACACAAGATCCAGCGCACTCTCCTATCTACTAAACAGCAACTTCAATGTTGACAGATTTTATTAGTTTTTAAAAGGTTTTTTTTAAAAACACCTTATCTAGGCAAAAAATAATGGGGATTTAGTTACATTATATGATCATACATTGCATAAGCCTGCCACAACGTCAATGTACCCCATCTTTGGCAGGTCCTACTCTCACAGTCTAATGTCTGCTCTTATGAGATTAACCCACTTACTTGGGAAAAAAATTCCATCTGAGGCTCTCTGCAGTACAAGGCTAAATAGGGACCTGAGATGAGGCACCTGTGACAGGGAGGGGTGCAAAACCAAGGAGTTGGCTAGACTCCCAAATATATACATATGGAACATGGGGGGGTGGCTGCACTCACCTGAACATGCTTAAATGGGGTGCTGCTGGGGGCCATATTATACAATAAACAATACACAAGATCCAGCGCACTCTCCTATCTACTAAACAGCAACTTCAATGTTGACAGATTTTATTAGTTTTTAAAAGGTTTTTTTTAAAAACACCTTATCTAGGCAAAAAATAATGGGGATTTAGTTACATTATATGATCATACATTGCATAAGCCTGCCACAACGTCAATGTACCCCATCTTTGGCAGGTCCTACTCTCACAGTCTAATGTCTGCTCTTATGAGATTAACCCACTTACTTGGGAAAAAAATTCCATCTGAGGCTCTCTGCAGTACAAGGCTAAATAGGGACCTGAGATGAGGCACCTGTGACAGGGAGGGGTGCAAAACCAAGGAGTTGGCTAGACTCCCAAATATATACATATGGAACATGGGGGGGTGGCTGCACTCACCTGAACATGCTTAAATGGGGTGCTGCTGGGGGCCATATTATACAATAAACAATACACAAGATCCAGCGCACTCTCCTATCTACTAAACAGCAACTTCAATGTTGACAGATTTTATTAGTTTTTAAAAGGTTTTTTTTTAAAAAAACACCTTATCTAGGCAAAAAATAATGGGGATTTAGTTACATTATATGATCATACATTGCATAAGCCTGCCACAACGTCAATGTACCCCATCTTTGGCAGGTCCTACTCTCACAGTCTAATGTCTGCTCTTATGAGATTAACCCACTTACTTGGGAAAAAAATTCCATCTGAGGCTCTCTGCAGTACAAGGCTAAATAGGGACCTGAGATGAGGCACCTGTGACAGGGAGGGGTGCAAAACCAAGGAGTTGGCTAGACTCCCAAATATATACATATGGAACATGGGGGGGTGGCTGCACTCACCTGAACATGCTTAAATGGGGTGCTGCTGGGGGCCATATTATACAATAAACAATACACAAGATCCAGCGCACTCTCCTATCTACTAAACAGCAACTTCAATGTTGACAGATTTTATTAGTTTTTAAAAGGTTTTTTTTAAAAACACCTTATCTAGGCAAAAAATAATGGGGATTTAGTTACATTATATGATCATACATTGCATAAGCCTGCCACAACGTCAATGTACCCCATCTTTGGCAGGTCCTACTCTCACAGTCTAATGTCTGCTCTTATGAGATTAACCCACTTACTTGGGGAAAAAATTCCATCTGAGGCTCTCTGCAGTACAAGGCTAAATAGGGACCTGAGATGAGGCACCTGTGACAGGGAGGGGTGCAAAACCAAGGAGTTGGCTAGACTCCCAAATATATACATATGGAACATGGGGGGGTGGCTGCACTCACCTGAACATGCTTAAATGGGGTGCTGCTGGGGGCCATATTATACAATAAACAATACACAAGATCCAGCGCACTCTCCTATCTACTAAACAGCAACTTCAATGTTGACAGATTTTATTAGTTTTTAAAAGGTTTTTTTTAAAAACACCTTATCTAGGCAAAAAATAATGGGGATTTAGTTACATTATATGATCATACATTGCATAAGCCTGCCACAACGTCAATGTACCCCATCTTTGGCAGGTCCTACTCTCACAGTCTAATGTCTGCTCTTATGAGATTAACCCACTTACTTGGGAAAAAAATTCCATCTGAGGCTCTCTGCAGTACAAGGCTAAATAGGGACCTGAGATGAGGCACCTGTGACAGGGAGGGGTGCAAAACCAACCTTTTAAAAACTAATAAAATCTGTCAACATTGAAGTTGCTGTTTAGTAGATAGGAGAGTGCGCTGGATCTTGTGTATTGTTTATTGTATAATATGGCCCCCAGCAGCACCCCATTTAAGCATGTTCAGGTGAGTGCAGCCACCCCCCCATGTTCCATATGTATATATTTGGGAGTCTAGCCAACTCCTTGGTTTTGCACCCCTCCCTGTCACAGGTGCCTCATCTCAGGTCCCTATTTAGCCTTGTACTGCAGAGAGCCTCAGATGGAATTTTTTTCCCAAGTAAGTGGGTTAATCTCATAAGAGCAGACATTAGACTGTGAGAGTAGGACCTGCCAAAGATGGGGTACATTGACGTTGTGGCAGGCTTATGCAATGTATGATCATATAATGTAACTAAATCCCCATTATTTTTTGCCTAGATAAGGTGTTTTTAAAAAAAACCTTTTAAAAACTAATAAAATCTGTCAACATTGAAGTTGCTGTTTAGTAGATAGGAGAGTGCGCTGGATCTTGTGTATTGTTTATTGTGTATATATATATATATATATATATATATATATATATATACATGTAGAATGATATTGATTAAATATATATAATTAGTATTAATTATATATATATATATATATATATATATATATATATATATATATATTTAGTATAGTATTGACTTGGAATAAATAGAAGTTTTTTCTACAAATACCTGGGAGTGCTGATTATCGTTTACTTATATAATTAGTATTATATATATTTATATATAATATAAAATAAATATGTAAATATGGTAATTAAAAAATAATAAAAAATAAATATATATGTGTGTGTGTGTATAAAAATTCCTTCTAACTGTATTTTAAAATTAATATATATATATTGATATCCAAATACATGTAGAACAAAATATCTCTATATATAAAAAATAATTTCAAAAAATATACACACGTGTGTGTGTGTGTGTGTATATATATATATATATATATATATAATAATTCTACATATATATTTATGTAATAATTTTACATAATTTGGTTATGTTATTAATTACATTTTGCGGGACCTGCCTGACAACCCAGGCCAAAAGTCCAGGGAATTTAATTTGCTAGTACTATATTTAAACCTGTAACTTTCCAAGACACCATAAAACCTGTACATGGGTAGTGATGTACCGAACGGTTCGTTGGCGAATAGTAGTTCCTGGCGAACATAGCGTGTTCGCGTTCGCCACAGCGGGCGAACACACGCACGGTTCAATCAACCCCCTATTCGTCATCATTGAGTAAACTTTGACCTTGTACGTCACATTCAGCAGACACATTCCAGCCAATTAGCAGCAAACCCTCCCTAGCAGACCCTCCCACCTCCTGGACAGCATTCATTTTAGATTCATTTGGAAGCTGCATACATTTTTATTTTTTTTTTATTATTTTTTTTATTTTTTTATTCATTTATTTTTTTAAATTCTTTATTTTTGTAGTGCATGGAGGTATAACAAATGAGCATGTGGTACCCCAACGGCATTCCTAATGCTTTTCAAGTAACAATTGTAACAATAGGGTATATGTTAATACCCTAGTCTGCGTGGAGCCCTCCATGGGTGAAGATGGATTATTATTTTTTTTTCGCTCGGGTTTTTTATTTTATTTTTAAGTTCGATGGGTATGATGGCTTTTGTTTGGCCTTTTTTGGGGCTGAAAAATGAAGATTTTAGAAAAAAGACGTTGAATAGTAAGTTGAATTTTACTTTACAGGGTAGTAATTTTATTCCCCCCTCACTATTTTTTAGGGTGAGGGGGTAGGTAGGGTTTTTTTAATTTAGGTGTGTGACTAGGGGCTTGGGGACCCCTAGTCAACTTTGATTGGGGAGGGGGATTTTCATTTAGGGCCCCCACCCGACGCTCTGGGGTGGGGACTGGGGGGGACAGTAGGTCCCCCCCTTATTGTTGTTTAGGGCCCCCACCCGCAGCTCAGGGGTTGGAGCCGGGGGGAGGACAGTAGGTCCCCCCCTCTTATTGAAACTTAGGACCCCCAACCGCCACTCAGGGGTGGGGGCGGGGGGGGGGAGGACAGTAGGTCCCTCCCCATTATTCTTTTATAGGGCCCACACCCGCAGCTCAGGAGCCAGGTTTACACTGTATATAGAGGGAGCCATGTTTACACTGTATATCGAGGGAGCCATGTTACTCTTTATTTAGAGGGGAGCCATGTTACTCTGTATATAGAGGGGAGCCATGTTACTCTGTATATAGAGAGGAGCCATGTTTACACTGTATATAGAGGGAGCCATGTTAATCTGTATATAGAGAGGAGCTATGTTTACACTGTATATAGAGGGGAGCCATGTTACTCTGTATAAAGAGGGAGCCATGTTATTCTGTATATAGAGGGAGCCATGTTTACACGGTATATAGAGGGAAGCCATGTTACTCTGTATATAGAGAGGAGCCATGTTTACACTGTATATAGAGGGAGCCATGTTACTCTGTATATAGAGGGAGCCATGTTACTCTGTATATAGAGGGAGCCATGTTACACTGTATATAGAGGGGAGCCATGTTACACTGTATATAGAGGGAGCCATGTTATTCTGTATATAGAGGGAGCCATGTTTACACAGTATATAGGGGGAAGCCATGTTACTCTGTATATAGAGGGAGCCATGTTACTCTGTATACAGAGGCAGTGGCATACTAAGGGGGGGCGGCGGGGGCGTTCCGCCCCGTGTACCACTCACTAGGGGGGTGCCCGGGACGAACTTTCGCAGGGGCGGTGAAATGCCGCCCTGTGTCTTGTGTAAAGGGACCGGCCGCTAATAAGACTATCTACCCGAGTTTCCCATCCAGCAGCAGCCGGGTCCTCAGTTCTCGCGATCCGCGAGAGCGTTGCCGTGGGTTGCCATAGCAACACTCTCGCGGAAGGCGAGAACGTTGCCATAGCAACGCTCTCGCGGATCGCGAGAACAGAGGACCCTGCTGCTGCTGGATGGGAAACACGGGTAGATAGTCTTATTAACGAGCATGGACAATACTGGGCCCCTCTAAACTGCCCAGTGATGCTGTGCCACCGGACCACCAGTCGAGGAGGACGGGAGGGACAGGTAAGTGGCAGCACTTATTCCACACAACATACACACTGCATCTGCATACACTCTACACACACTGCATACACTCTACACACACTCTAACACACTCTGCATACACACTGCATACACCTCTACACACACTGCATACACTCTACACACACTGCATACACACTACACACACTACACACACTGCATACATTGCACACATACTGCATACACACTACACACACTATGCACACACTGCATACACTCTACACACACTGCATACACTCTACACACACTATACAAACTCTACAGACACTGCATACACACTACACACACTACACACACTGCATACATTGCACACATACTGCATACACACTACACACACTATGCACACACTGCATACACTCTACACACACTGCATACACTCTACACACACTATACAAACTCTACAGACACTGCATACACTGCACACACTGCATACACACACTATACACACACTGCATACACTCTACACACACTGCATACACTCTACACACACTGCATACACTCTACAGACACTGCATAAACACTGCACACACACTATGCACACTATGCACACACTGCACACACTCTACACACACTGTACACACTATGCACACACTGCATACATTATGCACACACTATACACACACACTACGCACACTGCATACACACTGCACACAATATACACACACTACACACAGTGCATACACACTGCACACACTATACACACTGCACACACTATACACACTGCACACTCTATATACACTGCACACACTACATGCACTACACACACTGCATACACTCTATACACACACTGCATACACTATGCACACACACTATACACACACTGCATACACTATACACACACTCAACAACCCTATACACACTATACACACACTGCATACACACTGCATACACTATACACACACTGCACACACTATACACACACTGCATACACCCTATACACACACTGCATACACACTATACACAGACTATATACACACTATATACACACTATATACACACTATACACACACTATACACACACTATACACACACTGCACACACTATACACACTGCTTACACACTATACACACTGCTTACACACTATACACACACTGCATACACACTATACACACACTGCACACACTATACACACACTGCACACACTATACACACACTATACACACAATACACACACACACACACTGTACACACTATACACACACTGTACACACTATGCACACACTGCATATACTATGCACACACTACACACAATATACACACACTACACACACTGCATACACACTGCACACACTATACACACTGCACACACTATACGCACTACACACACTACATGCACACTACACACACACTATGCACATACTGCATACACACTATACACAGACTATATACACACTATACACACACTATACACACACTGCACACACTATACACACTCTGCATACACACTATACACACACTGCACACACTACATGCACTACACACACTGCATACACTCTATACACACACTGCATACACTATGCACACACACTATACACACACTGCATACACTATGCACACACTGCACACTCTATACACACACTATACACACACTGCACACACTATACACACACTATACACACACTGCATACACACTGCACACACTATACACACTATACACCCTATACACACACTGCATACACACTATACACAGACTATATACACACTATACACACACTATACACACACTGCACACACACTGCATACACACTATACACACTATACACACACTATACACACACTGCACACACTATATACACTGCTTACACACTATACACACACTGCATACACACTATACACACTATACACACACTATACACACACTATACACACAATACACACACACACACTGTACACACTATACACACACTGTACACACTATACACACACTGTACACACTATGCACACACTGCATACACTATGCACACACTACACACAATATACACACACTACACACACTGCATACACACTGCACACACTATACACACTGCACACACTATACACACACTGCACACACTACATGCACTACACACACTACATGCACACTACACACACACTATGCACATACTGCATACACACTATACACAGACTATATACACACTATACACACACTGCACACACTATACACACACTGCATACACACTATACACACACTGCATACACACTATACACACACTGCACACACTATACACACACTGCACACACTATACACACACTGCACACACTATACACACACACACACACACACTGTACACACTATACACACACTGTACACACTATGCACACACTGCATACACTATGCACACACTACACACAATATACACACACTACACACACTGCATACACTATGCACACACTATACACACACACTATACACACACTGCATACACTATGCACACACTGCATACACTTCATACACTATACACACACTATACACACACACTATGCACACACTGCACACTCTATACACACACTGCATACACTATACACACACTGCACACACATACATTTAAAAAAATTGCAGTTGTTTTTTACATTTCAAAGTTGGGGTGGATCCGCCCCAGGTGCCAAATATTCCAGGTACGCTCCTGTATAGAGGGGAGCCATGTTACTCTGTATATATAGAGGAGCCATGTTTATACTGTATATAGAGGGAGCCATGTTACTCTGTATATAGAGAGGAGCCATGTTTACACTGTATATAGAGGGGAGCCATGTTACTCTGTATATAGAGGGAGCCATGTTACTCTGTATATAGAGAGGAGCCATGTTTACACTGTATATAGAGGGGAGCCATGTTACTCTGTATATAGAGGGAGCCATGTTATTCTGTGTATAGAGGGCAGCCATGTTACACTGTATATAGAGGGCAGCCATGTTACTCTGTATATAGAGGGAGCCATGTTATTCTTTATATAGAGGGAGCCATGTTTACACGGTATATAGAGGGAAGCCATGTTACTCTGTATATAGAGGGAGCCATGTTACTCTGTATATAGAGGGAACCATGTTACTCTGTATATAGAGGGAGCCATGTTACTCTGTATATAGAGGGAGCCATGTTACTCTGTATATAGAGGGGAGCCATGTTTACACGGTATATAGAGGGGAGCCATGTTACTCTGTATATAGAGGGGAGCCATGTTACTCTGTATATAGAGGGGAGCCATGTTACTCTGTATATAGAGGGAGCCATGTTTAAACTGTATATAGAGGGAACCATGTTACTCTGTATATAGAGAGGAGCCATGTTTACACTGTATATAGAGGGGAGCCATGTTACTCTGTATATAGAGGGAGCCATTTTATTCTGTATATAGAGGGAGCCATGTTTACACGGTATATAGAGGGAAGCCATGTTACTCTGTATATAGAGAGGAGCCATGTTTACACTGTATATAGAGGGAGCCATGTTTACACGGTATATAGAGGGAAGCCATGTTACTCTGTATATAGAGGGAAGCCATGTTACTCTGTATATAGAGGGAGCCATGTTACTCTGCATATAGAGGGAGCCATGTTATTCTGTATATAGAGGGAGCCATGTTTACACGGTATATAGAGGGAAGCCATGTTACTCTGTATATAGAGAGGAGCCATGTTTATACTGTATATAGAGGGAGCCATGTTACTCTGTATATAGAGAGGAGCCATGTTACTCTGTATATAGAGGGGAGCCATGTTTACACGGTATATAGAGGGAAGCCATGTTACACTGTATATAGAGGGAGCCATGTTACTCTGTATATAGAGGGAGCCATGTTTACTCTGTATATAGAGGGAGCCATGTTACTATCTGAGGTGGTTAACTATGATTGGCCCTGGCATGTTTGTTAGTCTGGCCTGCATGGTTGTCTGGCATTAATTAAAAGTAGCATGTTTCAACTATATTAGTAGTTAGACTAGTTTGCACTAAAACATGTGCAAATGGGGAGTTTGCGGTTGTGCAAATGGGGAGTTTTTCGGTTGTGCAAATGGACTGTTTGCGGTGCGTTAAATGGGGAGTTTGGTCTGTCACTGTGAAGAGGGCGTAACCCTTACACTACCTGATCGATACAACATCATACCTGATGTTTTAAAGCACGTTATTCCAAACAATTTAGGAATGTTAAGTGATTTATGCCCTTTATGGATTAAAACCAGACTCTGCATCAACTATGTAATTTTCCATGGGAGTTTTGCCATGGATCCCCCTCCGGCATGCCACAGTCCAGGTGTTAGTCCCCTTGAAACAACTTTTCCATCACTATTGTGGCCAGAAAGAGTCCCTGTGGGTTTTAAAAATTGCCTGCCCATTGAAGTCTATGGCGGTTCGCCCAGTTCGCCCGTTCGCGAACATTTGCGGAAGTTCGCTTCGCCGTTCACGAACCGAAAATGTTATGTTCGTGAAATCACTATACATGGGGGGTATCTTTTTTTACTCGGCAGACTTCTCTGAACACAAATATTAGTGTTTCAAAACAGTAAAATGTATTACAATGATGATATCATCAGTGAAAGTGCCTTGTTTTGCATTTTTTCACACACAAATGGCACTTACACGGACGATATAATTGTTGTGATACGTTTCACAAATATTGAAACACTAATATTTGTGTACAGTGAATTCTCCCGAGTATAACAGTAACCCTTATGTACAGGTTTTATGGTGTTTTCAAAAGTTACAGAGTCTCAAATATAAGGCTTTCGTTTCAGTTTTTTCACATTGAAATTCGCCATGCTGGTTATGTTGCCTTTGAGACTGTATGGTAGCCCAGGAATGAATATTACCCCCATAATGGCATACCATTTGCAATAGTAGACAACCCAAGGTATTGCAAATGGGGTATGTCCACTCTTTTTTTAGTAGCCACTTAGTCACAAACACTGGCCAAAATTGGCGTTCAAATTATTTTTTTGCATTTTTCACACACAAACAAATATTATCACTAACTATATTATATTATTATTATTATATTATTATCTCTCCAATATTCATTTTCCTCTATCTGACCACCATCTGCTTACTTTTGACATCGGCATACCTAAGACCCAATTGACACCAACGTCTGAAAATCAATCTCACAGAAACCTCCAATGTCTTAACCTAGATAATTTCTCCACTAATCTCAAAACTCTCCTTTTACCTATCTCAAACCTCACCTGTCCTAGCTCTGCAACCTCCTACAATTCCACCCTCTCCTCTTAACTAGACATCATGGTACCTCCTAAATTTAAATACAGCAAGCACCTCCAACAACAATCTTGGCACACCAAGCTGACTCAATATCTCCAAAAATGCTCCAGAACTGATGAACACTGTTGTAGAGTCTCACTGTGCATCTGACTTTCTCCACTATAAAGTTATGCTATGCTCATATAGCTTGGCTCTTTCCTCTTCAAAATTAAATTACTTCAGTACCCTCATAACCACACTCTCCCTCGAACCCAAACGACTATTTCACACATTTAACTCTCTTCTTCGCCCTATTGTTCCTCCTCCACCTACTAACTTGACCGCCTCAGACTTTGCAACTCACTTCAAACGCAAATCTGTCATCTCCTGATCTCTCCCCGTCCCTCTTGAGTAGTATCTCTGACTGCCTTTCTGCTATTTCTAACTGGATGGCTGTCTACTTCCTTAAACTCAACTTGACCAAAACTGAAATTCTGGTCCTTCCTCCCTCAAGTGTTGCTACTCCTGTGCTTCCAACTTTACAGTCCATAATGAATCCTCTTCCTGTCCACCTGCACCGCCCCCGCCTCACCCATCTGTCAGTCCCTACATTGGCTTCCTGTTAGATGTAGGGCTCAATTTAAAATTCTGGTTCTTGCTTTCAAATCTCTACACAATGCTGCTTCCACCTATCTATGCTCCCTAATACACAAGTATGTCCTGTCTAGGCCATTTTAGATTACTTTATTTTCTACAAAAAATTTTGAATAGAATATTTGTACAGTGGGTTCCCTTGTGCAGTAAAGTATATATTACTGAGGGAATAAGCTTGTAATTTTTAAAGCATATGCAGTGGCACAGAAACACACTGCAAATTAAATCAATTTCTTACTGAAATTAAAATAAAATCACAAATCAGTAGGGGGATTCTAAATCAGTGAATCAAAGTGGGTATAAGTAACACTGGCAATAGCAGCTACTGAAAAGGAACTTTTCTAATTTTTCTAAAAAAGAATTTACAATTCACAAGATTATGCAGAGTCCCATCGCTCGGTCTACATGTGGTGATAGGTTATGACAAGTCAGTACTGGTGGTAGGTTATGACAACTGCACAGAATTATATACAGCAGTATTTTGTTCTGCTTTCTCCCTTAGTAATATAGACTTGTGATATCTTTGCAGATGTTGCTTCATACCTGTACTAGTGAGATGACCCTTTTCTCCCCCCCCTCCCACACTTCCCCCTCCAACTTACTTCTTTGCCACACAACTTGCACTTTGTCAGTCTTCTTAGAGGCACTTGTTTCAATGGCGTGGTACTTTAGCCTCCACCCTTTGCCTTGTAGCCGGTGAAGATGCAGGTGGATTTGTAAACTGTTGAAAAATTAGCCTGTGCACTAGCACTTGGTTGATTAATGCTAATGGTAAAATTGATGGTACCAAAACTGGTGGTGATGATGATAGTAGTATTGGTAGTGGAGGTGGTGGTTGAAGTGGTGATGGTAATATTGACAGTAGGTGAGCTACTTATGCCACTGGACGCAGGTGTAGCTGATGTCAAAACTGCTTACATTGGGTGAGGCAATTCTAAAGCAGATAGAGATGGACTTTGACAATGTAGAGAAGATGCAAGGTGTGGGAGCACACTGGCTCGCAGAGAAAATAATAGGCATCTGCCTAACATCTACAAACTCTCCTCTTCTAATTTCTCTGGTTCATCACACTCATAGTTGAGTAGCTCCTGGGCTAGAGGTAAAAGTGCTATGTCTGCAGTGGTGGGAGAAACATAATTTTCATAACTGTACTCATTACCACCACCAACAACAGACATTGGGGACACTACTTTGATATGCTGTGTTAAGTTCTCACTAAAGAGTTGCTCTCATAACACAAACAAAGTCAACTCTCCTAAAGGTATAGCACTTAAACTAGCTGTGGTAGAACAAAAAAAGCAGGGTGCAAGAGAATGCTGAGAAAGGACAGCAGTTTACATATCTTGCTTCCGGTGGGTCTCCACTCAGTTCGCAAGCTGGTTTTAGCTCATCTTGTGCCATTACAGAAAGAACCTAAAATATTTGTATATCACACTGATCCCAGCCAAAAGGGTAGTGCAAATCCAAAATGCACAAGAAAAATGTATAAAAAGTTTTAGCCTTTAACCCCTTAAGGACCAAACTTCTGGAATAAAAGGGAATCATGACGTGCCACACATGTCATGTGTCCTTAAGGGGTTAAGTCAGTAAGGTATAGCTGACCCCCTGCAGGTACAATGAGTCTCACACTAGTATCAATGGCAACATTGCATTCTCATATAACTGTCAGTAAGCGATCTAGCTAGATACATCAGCAAGCTAAACCTTGAATCCATGATCCAGGCTCTCTCACTCCAATACAGGCACAGCAAGGGTAAAACACATTGTATCACTGTTGATCTGTCTCGCTTAGGAGCTGCAATCAATGTGTCTGGAAGAATTCCCCTCATGTTGCTTTGGAGCTTCTGGGAACAGGAACCCTCATGCAACAATAGGTCCATATACTATCAAAACCAACAACAGAATACACCGCAATATACACCAAGATATTTTAAACTACTGCTAAGAGTAGCAACGGAACATATTGCCAGGACATTCCAACCTTTAAATACCCAGCTGCATGTACACATTTATTATTTAATTTAACTAAACTGTAATCAAGTGGCCAGTTAAAGAAATTGCTGCCTAAATTTTATTATTTTCCAGCAGATACATTATAACTGTTACAGTATCAGGGTTATTCACTAATGTGAGAATTCAAAGTTAATTCAAATGGGAATTTCAAATTTCAGGTCAAAATGGCCAATATGGAAAAATTCAGCTATGATTTCAGTTAGGCTACTCTCGTCATAAATTTGAAATTCACTTTGAATTCTCATTTTAGCAAATAACCCTGTAAATGTTCAAATGACTTCTATTCACATTTGGTGACACACTGCCATCTAGTGGATATTATATAAATTAGTAACATATATAGTTCCATACTTCTGCATACTTATTTTACTGTATAACACTATATTACTCTGTCTATCGTCTCCATATAAACACCACCTAATGAAGAACATATTTATTGCTCATCCAAAATACATATATTATTGTAAACTATTGACAATACTATCCAACTACTATTAGCATGGGTGTCGGCAGGAATTTTTCTAGGGGGGGCATAATTCTAATGACATCCATGCTCTGCCCCTTTTTGACAGTTTCATGAAGGGGAGCGGCATAGTCATTACCACATAAAGTGCAGACATGCAAAAGATTTGAGAAACGTGATGCAAAAGATTAATAAAATAATCAAGTTGCCATTGTCTGATTTAAGTATTGCAGTTTCTATTCTGTTTTAACCCCTTCAGGACCAGACTGTTTAGGCCATGTTGTAAGTTAAAGGGACACTATAGTCACCTGAACAACTTTAGCTTAATGAAGCAGTTTTGGTGTATAGAACATGCCCCTGCAGCCTCACTGCTCAATCCTCTGCCATTTAGGAGTTAAATCCCTTTGTTTATGAACCCTGGTCACACCTCCCTGCTTGCACAGCCTTCCATAAACATTGTAAAGAGAGCCCTATTTAGGCTTTCTTTATTGCAAGTTCTGTTTAATTGAGATTTTCTTATCCCCTGCTATGTTAATAGCTTGCTAGACCCTGCAATAGCCTCCTGTATGTGATTAACCCCTTAAGGACCAATCTTCTGGAACAAAAGTGAATTGAGCAGTGAAATTGCAGGGGAATGATCTATACACTAAAACTGCTTTATTTAGCTAAAGTAATTTAGGTGACTATAGTGTTACTTTAAGTACCAGAGCTGTTTTAACACTTTAGTGGTGTTTGTGTTTAGCTGTAATTTTCTACTCTCTCATTTTCTCATTTACTGTTCCCATACAAATTATAAATTGTTTTTTTTCAGGAAATAATTTTTTTTTACTTTTACTTGAAAAATATTTTACTTACCTACAAAAGCTAATGAAAAAAAACTGCTAAATAGTTTAAACATTTTGTCCTGAGTTTAACCCCTTAAAGGGAAACTCCAGTGCCAGAAAAACGATCCGTTTTTCTGGCACTGGAGGGTCCCTCTCCCTCCCACCCCCCAATCCCCGGTTACTGAAGGGGTGAAAACCCCTTCAGTGACTTACCTGGGACAGCGGCGATGTCCCTCGCTGCTGTCTCCGCCTCCGCGACGCTCCTCCTTGTGATTACGTCGGCCGGTGGGCGAGACTAATCTCGCCCACCGGCCAAGGAGACCTAATGCGCATGCGTGGAAATGCTGTGCATGCGCATTATGTCTCCCCATAGGAAAGCATTGAAAAATAATTTCAATGCTTTCCTATGGGGTTTTGAGCGACGCTGGAGGTCCTCACACAGCATGAGGATGTCCAGCGACGCTCTAGCACAGGAAACCTGTGCTAGAAACTAGGAAGTGACCTCTAGTGGCTGTCTAGTAGACAGCCACTAGAGGTGGAGTTAACCCTGCAATGTAATTATTGCAGTTTATGAAAAACTGCAATAATTACACTTGCAGGGTTAAAGGTAGTGGGAGTTGGCACTCAGACCACTCCAATGAGCAGAAGTGGTCTGGGTGCCTGGAGTGTCCCTTTAAGGACACATGTCAGAAATATTCCGTCATGATTCCCTTTTATTTCAGAAGTTGTGTCCTTAAGCGGTTAAAAACACCCAGTGTTTACATGCTTTCTTTTTGTGCAAGTTATAGGGCTATAAGTACATGTATGACATTGCTGTTTCAAAATATATATATTTTTAAAATGTATCAATAGTAACATTATCTGTCCTAAATCTCTGAGTCACACCTCACATGTCCATATTTTTTTTAAAGTAGACAACCCAAGGTATTCAATATGGGGTATGTCCAGTCTTTTTAGCAGCCACTTAGCCACAAACACTGGCCAAAGACAGCATTTACATGTGTTTGTGTGTTAAAAATGCAAAAAAACTATTATGAACGCTAAATTTGGCCAGTGTTTGTGACTAAGTGGCTACTAAAAAAGACTGAAAATACCCCATTTGCAATACCTTGGGTGTTCTTCTTTTGCAAATGGTATGCCATCATGGGGGTAATTCTCATTCCTGGGCTACCATACACTCGCAAAGGCAACATAACAAACCTGGCAATTTTCAATTTATTTATTTTTTAACTCTTATATTTGACCCTATAACTTTCAAAAACACTATATAACCTATACAAGGAGGGTACTGTTATACTCAGGAGATTTGCTGAACACAAATATCAGTGTTTCAAAACAGTAAAATGTATCACAACAATCATCAGTAAAAAATGCAAAAAAAATCACTTTCACTGACAATATCATTGCTGTGATATGTTTTACTGTCACTAATATTTGTGTTCAGCGAAGTCTCCAGAGTAAAACAGTACCCCCATGTACAGGGTTTAGGATGTCATAGAAAGTTACAGGGTTAAATACAGTGCTAGCAAATAAAATTCTCTGGACTTTCAGCCTGGGTTGTCAGGCAGGTCCCTCAAATTGCAATCAATGTAAAAATATTACGTAAATATGCACGTAGAATTTAAATATATATGATTTATTATTATTTACTTATTTATATTTTATAATATATATATATATGCTACATATATATAGTTATTTATATATATATATATATATATATATATATATATATATATATGTGTGTTTTATTATATATACGTGTGTAATTTAATTGTAATTTTTAAAGCATATGCAGTGGCACAGAAACACACTGCAAATTAAATCAATTTCTTACTGAAATTAAAATAAAATTTAATTCTAAGTTTATTTTTATATTAATATACATATATATTAATATAAAAATAAACTTAGTATGACTAATATATATATATATATATATATATATATATATATATATATATATATATATATATATATATATATATATATATATATATATATATATATATACACACACACATAATTATGTTTTTTTTATTTTATTTACAGATGCAGGGAGACTGCCTGTCAGTTCAGGCAGTCCCCCTGCAGGCAGATTCACGGACGACTATTGCGGCCATGTGACCACTCTGTTAGAGCATTTACATGGCCGCAGGGGCCTAATTCGCTGAGGGGGGACTGCCTGGGCTGTCAGCTAGTCCCCCCAGACCGGGAGTAACGCCGATCGCCGTCAGCAGTCCTTAAGGGGTTAATATTAACACTATTCAATGCACCACATTAGTCATACACACATGATCAAGGCACTATAACTGAATTATAAAAATAAAAATGACTGCACACAAAGCTACTGCCATAGCACTAGGTACATTCACAGCACTAGTTATAGGACCAGAATGTGCCCACAATACCATATTGCACCCACAACATTTCCCACACCTTATAAATGCCAGTAATAATAATAAAAATAATAATACTAAAGAGCACTGGAGGGGGGCCCTCTAACAGAGGCCGTCTCAGCATCCATTAGAGAGTCTGTTAGGAATAAAAACATTGTAACCTGTGTGTCTCTTAACCCCCATTTTTTGTTTCTTACCCCATCTTTTGAATGTTTTACCCCTCTTAGTGTATCTACCCCCCTTAGTTTACTTTATCCTCCATTTTTCCTCTTTGTGTTTTACATCCCCCTTGTGTGTCGCTTACTTTCCACTTTGTGTGTTTTACTTTCCCTCAGCCCCTTTGTGTGTCTCTTAACTCCCCCAGCCCCTTTGTGTCATTATCCCCTTCCGCAGTTCTTCTTTGTGTCTCTTGATCTTCTGCCCAGCCCCCTGTGTCACTGTCCCCTTTTCCAGCTCCTCTGTGTGTGTCGTTGTCTCCTTCTCCAGCCCCTCTGTTTCCCTGTCCCTTTCCCAGCCCCTCAGTGTGTGTCATTAACCTCTAACCCAGCCTGTGTGTCCAGCATCTCTGTGTGTTATTGTCCTCTACTCCAGCCCCTCTGTATGTCCCTGTCCCCTTCACAGCCCCTAAGTATGTGTCATTGTCCCTTTCCTAGCCCCCTCAGTGTGTGCCATTGACTTCTTTCCCAGCCACTCTGTGTGTACCTGCCCCATCCACATCTCCTCTGTGTGTCATTGTCCTCTACTCCAGCCCCTCTGTGTTCCTCTACCCTTCCCAGACCATCAGTGTGTGTCATTGTCTCTTTCACCAGCCCCTCTCTTTGTCATTGCCTTCTCCATTCCCTGTGTTTCTGCTCTCCACCCCTAGACTGCTAAATAAATACACACAGATTGCTGAATACACACAGAGACTGCTGAATACATACACTCAAAACTGAAAACACACACACAGACTGCTGAATACACACATTCACACAGATTGCTGAATACACAGACTGATGAATACATACACTCACTGCTGAACACACACACACAGACTGCTCAGACTGCTAGATACACACAAGTAGACTGCTGAATACATACACTTACTGCTGAATACACAAACACACACAGCAAGCAGCCCTCCCTCATTCATTGTCAACAACGATCCAGTAGGTTCAATTTGACATTTTTCAAAGGCTAATATGGTTATAAGGTTATTAAAGTCTAGGATAAGAGAGAGAAGCTTGAGAGGAACTGCTAGAAAGACTACAGGCTTCCACATACATGGTAATAGTGAGTCTGACTACATGGGACATACTGCAGAGATGGAAGTTTAAAAAAAAAAAAAATTAAATTAGGGACTACATCCTCCTACATTGACTTTATACATGATGATTATCAGCTAGTTAAGTCCATGTGTTATTAGATTGAGATTTATTTTTTAGCAGAGCCTGTCAATCCACTGGTGTCCCCCCCCCCCACACTTCTCTCATGCCTCACACCTGATCTGTCAGCTGCCCTGACCCCGTCTCACTTACCCAATCTGTAAACTGCCCACCAATGCCTCACTTACCTGATCTGTAGGCTGTCCCCATGCCTCACTTACCTGTTCTGTGTTCCACCCAATGCCTCACTTACCTGATCTGTAAACTGACCCCAATGCCTCACTTACCTAATCTGTAGGCTGCCCCCCCATGACTCACTTACCTGATCTGTAGGCTGCCCCCCCATGACTCACTTACCTGATCTGTAGTCTTTCCCCCCATGCCTCACTTACCTGATCTGTAAGCTGTCTCTGCAGTCTGGTAGTTGCTGGCTGTACTCTGTGCTGCTCAGCTGTGGATTCAGTAAGGAGAGAGAAGCAGGGATAAGATGTGGCTTCTTATCCCTGCTTTTCTCCATATACAGAGCCATCTACTGGCCGGCGCCGGTATTGAAGTGTATTCTTAATCTCAAAAGAAAAATACCAGCACAAGTTGAAAAATCCAGGGGGAGCAAGTGCCCCCCCTTGACCCTTCTTGCAGACACCCATGACTATGAGCTGTTTTTTGCATAGCAAATTTATTCTCAATAATTGTGTATACATTTTTCTTTTTTGCAAAATCCTATACATTTTATACTTGGTAATTCTGATGTGTTTATTTCAGGCGCAATTTATTTCCTTGTTTTTTATTCATTACTTATTTTAGTTCATATTGTGTTATTAGCACTTTACCATATATGTATATTGCATCATACAATAGCTACATGTTCGCACATTTCACTTTCTACTGTGTAGGTACATTCTACACCTCCTTTAATTTACTGGGGGGCCACACATTTCTTAATAGTAGTATTTTGCCTATTTACTATACAGGGTATATCTTCTACTAGACATGTGCATAGGCAAAAAGTGTTTAGTTGTCATTTCATTTTGATTCATACATTTTCATAACAAAACTTGAAACTGAAATGAAATTCGGAAAACATTATTCCTATTATTTAGAAAACAGTTCTAATTGGGTATTCTTAAAAAGCAATCCCACATAAGAGTACCACATTAGGGAGTTAATTACTAAACAGCTGCCTTAAAGATGAAAATTAATAAAAGGGCACGTTTTCTTATTTTTGCATTTTAAGCTGATTAGCAGATATCTCCCTAACTTGGTATCATTAGGTTTGATTGCCATAATTAAGGGTACAACATTAGGGACCCATCTATTAGGCAGCTGAAATATTTAAATTATGAAACATAGAAACATAAAATGTGACGGCAGATAACCACTTGGCCCATCTAGTCTGCCCAAATTTCTAAATACTTGCATTAGTCCCTGGCCTTATCTTAAGGCTAGGATAGCCTTAAAGGGACACTCTAGGCACCCAGACCACTTCTGCCCATTGAAGCGGTCTGGGTGCCAACTCCCATCACCATTAACCCTGCAAGTGTAATTATTGCAGGTTTTATAAACTGCAATAATTACCTTGCAGGGTTAAGTCCTCCTCTAGTGGCTGTCTTTCCTCCAAGCTATACATGTTAAGTTCCTTTAACCTTTCCTTGTAAGTTTTATCCTGCAATCCATGAACCAGTTTAATAGCCCTTCTCTGAACTGTCTCTAAAGTATCAATATCCTTCTGGAGATACGGTCTCCAGTACTGCGTACAATACTCCAAGTGAGGTCTCACCTGTGCTCTGTACAATAGCATGAGCTTCCCTCTTTCTACTGCTAATACCTCTCCCTATACAACCAAGCATTCTGCTAACATTTCTTGCTGCTCTATTACATTGTCAACAGAAATAATCACCCCTAAATCCCTTTCCTCCGATGTTGAGGTTAGGACTCTATCAAATATTCTGTACTCTGCCCTTGGCTTTTTACGTCCAAGATGCATTATCTTGCACTTATCCACATTAAATGTCAGTTGCCACAACTCTGACCATTTTTCTAGTTTACCTAAATTATTTGCCATTTGGCTTATCCCTCCTGGAACATCAACCCTGTTACATATCTTAGTATAATCAGCAAAAATACATACCTTACCATCAAGACCTTCTGCAATATCACTAATAAAAACATTAAAGAGAATGGGTCCAAGTACAGATCCCTGAGGTTCCTCACTGGTGACAAGCCCATGCTTCAAATATAATCCGTTGACTACAACCCTCTGTTGCCTGTCACTCAGCCACTGCCTTACCCATTCAACAATATTGGAATCCAAACTTAAAGATTGCAGTTTATTGATAAGCCTTCTATGTGCAACAGTGTCAAAATTCTTAATGAAATCTAGGTAAGCAATATCTACTGCACCACCCTGATATGTTATTTTAGTTACCCAATCAAAAAAATCAATAAGATTAGTTTGGCATGATCTCCCTGAAGTAAACCCATGTTGTCTCTGATCTTGAAATCCATGTGTTTTTAGATGTTCAACAATCTGATCCTTTAACATGGTTTCCATTACTTTCCCCACTACTGAAGGAGGGCTTACTGGCCTATAGTTGCCCGACTCCTCCCTACTACCTTTCTTGTGAATGGGCACAACATTTGCTAACTTCCAATCTTCTGGGACTACTCCTGTTAACAATGATTGGTTAAATAAATCTGTTAATGGTTTTGCTGGTACACCACTAGGCTCTTTTAATAACTTTGGGTGTATTCCATCAGATCCCATTAACTTATTTGTCTTTACTTTTGACAGTTGAGATAGAACCTCTTCCTCTGTAAACTCACATGTAACAAATGACTCATTTGTCCTTTTTCCTAACTGAGGTCCCTTTCTTCATTTTCATCTATAAATACCAAACAAAAATATTAATTGAGGCAGTCAGCTAGACCTTTATCCTCTTCTACATACCTTCCTTCTTTTGTTTTTAATCTAACTAATCCTTCTTTTACTTTTCTTTTCTCATTTATGTATCTAAAAAAAGTTTTGTCTCCCTTTTTTACTGACTGTGCTATTTTCTCTTCTGTGTGTGATTTGGAAGCTCTTATAACTTGCTTAGCCTCTTTCTGCCTAATCTTATAGATCATTCTGTCTTCCTTACTCTTTTTTTTTTTTTTTATAATTACTAAATGCTAACTTTTAGTTGTTTACTATTTGGCCACATCTGCAGAGTACCACAGTGGTTTCTTGATTTTTTTTTTTTTTTTTTGCTTTTACTGACAAGCCTAATGCAATTTTCTGTTGCCTTCAGCAGTGCAATTTTTAAATAATCCCATTTATCTTGGACTCCATTTAAATTGCTCCAGCCTGATAATGACTCCTTTACACATATTCTAATTTTAGAAAAGTCTGTTTTTCTGAAGTCTAAAACGTTTGTCTGTAAATCTGTAAAAAGGTTTAGGAAAGTTTAAAAAAAAATGAAGCAAAAAACAAGTTTAAAAACAAGTTTTTAAAAAGTAAAAACAGTTTAAAAAAGTAAAAAAAATACATTTAAAAATGCTCATTACCACTACACCTGGAACAAACTAGAGAAAAAAATGATCCCACGCTAAAGTTCAAAATATGCCTTTTGAATTACTCCAGGGTGTATTCTTTAATAAATAGTATGTGTTTGTGGGGACGTTTCAATTACCAACCAGCTAAACTACTCCTAAATGAAACATGGACACAGCGTAAAACTTCAAAGCTAGAAAAAAACTGAATGGCTGCATCTCAAATGTGCCCTTTAACATAATGGCTGCTCATAAACTAAAAGTGTAGCAGCAAAGAGTAACGAAATGTATCAACAAGTATCAAATAGAGGGTAGGCCAGTGTATATATCGGACATATCAAATGAATGGAGTAACAAGAAAATGATAATTACCCCCATGATGGCATACCAGCTTTTTAAGTAGCCACTTAGTCACAAACACTGTCCAAAATTGTCATTAAATTTGGTATTTTGCATTTTTCACACACAAACAAATATTATTAATTTTGGCCAGTGAAAAAAGTCTGGACATACCCCATTTGCAATACCTTGGGTTGTCTACTATTGCAAATGGTATGCCATCATGGGAGTAATTATCATTCCTGGGCTACCATACGGTCTCAAAGGCAACATAACCAATCTTGTTAACAATGCGAGAAAAATGTAACATGCTATATTTGACCCTGTAACTTCCCAAAAAACCCTAACACCTGTCCATGGGGGGTACTGTTTTACACGTGAGACATCGCTGAATACAAATATGTGTATTTTATTGCAGTAAAAGCAAACAGTATTATGACATTCACAATTAAAATGTCATGCAGAACTAAACAAATAGCAAAATTGTCTTCATTTCTCAAACGTTTTAACCCCTTAAGACCGCAGCCAAATGTACAAGTTGTGAAAGAAACAAAATGTAAACAAAACCTGGCATTTGCGCTATATGTCTCTCCAACCGTAATTCACCTCTTTCATATTAAACGCACCCCCCCTTATTATATATAATTTTATTCAGGGGAAACAGGGCTTTCATTTAATATCAAATATTTAGCTATGAAACATAATTTAATGTGAAAAAAATGGGAGAAAATAAGATGTTGTTTTATTTTTTTAGTTCTACATGACATTTTAACTGTCAATGTCATAATACTGTTTGCTTTTACTGCAATAAAATACACATATTTGTATTCAGCAAAGTCTCACGTGTAAAACAGTACCCCCTATGTACAGGTTTTATGGTGTTTTGGGAAGTTACAGGGTCAAATATTGCGTGTTACATTTGAAATTGAAATTTGCCAGATTGGTTGCGTTGCCTTTGAGACTGTATAGTAGCCCAGGAAATAAATGTACACCCATAATGGCATACCATTTGCAATAGTAGACGACCCAAGGTATTGCAAATGGGGTATGTCCAGTCTTTTGTAGTAGCCATTTGGTCACAAACACTGGCCAAAGTTAGCCTTAGTATTTTTTTGTGTGTGAAAAATGCAAAAAACGCCAATTTTGGCCAGTGTTTGTGACCAAATGGCTACTAAAAAAGACTGGACATACCCCATTTGCAATACCTTGGGTTGTCTACTATTGCAAATAGTATGCCATCATAGGGGTAATTTTCATTCTTGGGCTACCATGGGGTCATAAAGGCAACGTAAGCAATCTGGCGAATTTTAATGTGAAAAAAATGAAACACAAGCCTTATATTTGACGCTGTAATTTTTGAAAACACCATAAAACCTGTACATGAGGGGTACTGTTGTACTCGGGAGACTTCGCTGAACACAAATATTTGTGTTTCAAAACAGTAAAAAGTATTGCAGCAATAATATCGTCCCTGTAAGTGCTGTGCATGAAAAATGCAAAAAACGTCACTTTTACTGGCGATATCATCGTTGTAATACATTTTACTGTTTTGAAACACTAATATGTGTTCAGCGAAGTCTCCCGAGTAAAACAGTACCACCCATGTACAGGTTTTATGGTGTCTTGGAAAGTTATAGGGTTAAATATAGTGCTAGCAAATTAAATTCCCTATACTTTCGGCATGGGTTGTCAGGCAGGTCCCGCTAATTGTAATTAATTAGGATACCTAATTATGTAAAATTATTACATAAATATATGTGTAGAATTAATATATGTGTGTATATATATATATATATATATATATATATATATATATATATATATAATTTTTTTTAAATATTTTTATTTATATATATAGGTATATATATATAGTGATATATACGTATATATTTATGTACATAGATATATATATATTTCGTTCTACATGTATTTTGATATAAATATATAAATATTAATATCACAATACAGTTAGAACGAAATAAAACACATCTATATATTTTTTTATATTTTATTTTTAATTTTTTTTTTTTTTACGTATTTACATATTTTTTTATATTATATATAAATATATATATATAACAATAATTATATATATATATGTATCAGTCTACGTGTAATTTGATATTAATATATATATATATATATATATATATATATGTAATTATATATATTAATATTAAAATACACCTAGACAGTGTATGTGTGTGTGTGTGTATATATATATACTTAGATCATATATATATATATAATATATATATATGATCTAAGTATATATATATTTTTTTTACACTTATTTTAATTATTTTAATTTGATTTTCAGCCAGCAGGGGGACTAACTGTCATTACAGGCAGTCCCCCTGCTGGCAATGCCTGAGCCAGCTATCCCGGCCATGTGATTGTGAGGTCTGTCACATGGCCCGGGGGGGCTGAAGAGGACGGAGGTGCCGCGGGGGGCTCCCTGGGAGTCCCCCCAACCGCGATCGCCGGCGTGGGATCGCCGGCGACCGGGTAAGTGGAAAAAAAAACAATTACGTCCTGTGGCGTTTAGAGCCGCTTTAAAAAGGACGTAAATGTACGCCCTCCCTTCTTAAGGGGTTAATATTTGTTTCATGGCTAAATATTTTATGTTAAATGAAAGCCCTGTTTTCCCTGAATAAAACTATATATAATAAGTGTGGGTGCACATAATATGAAAGAGATGAAGTACGGTTGAACAGTCAAATTCCAAGTTTTGTTTACGTTCTATTTTGATAAAAAATGTGTACATTTGGCTCAGTCCTTAAGGGGCTATACTCCAAGAAAACTATATGTTGAATGGGGTAGTCTAATCTCAGACGTCATCGTGCAAGCTCTTCTGGTAAATTGTAAGGATATTTTTTCCCGAAATCTGAATAAAATGTATTGTTTAGATATAATGAATGTTTTAGTAACTTGTAAATTGATCAGCCATTATTTAGATTATAAAAAGTCTTACATTTCTTCACTACTACTATTATTTAAACTGTTTTGGAAAGATAGAGCTTTATGCATGACTACTTCTTATATAGGTTGATGTTGAGTTAAGCTTTTTCTTTTCTTACCTTTTTAGTTGATTTAATTTGCCCAAAGAATTCCTGTTATTTACAGTTATTCCTTGTGAGGCATGTTTGGCTTAAGACTCTAAAAAACAAAACGTGCTGTTGCCTGCTAGGAATGTGAAAATCCCTGAATGGGGTGGGACATGGATTGCAGTTAATAGACAGAGATGTATGTGTGTTTTTCATATGAATGCCTGACAGCAAAAATCATTTTATGCAGCCCTAAACCTTTTTCCATGTATTACAATTCAAACTAACAACATTTAAAGAAGTCATATCATCCCTCAAGATATTTCTTCATATTACTGACATCTTTTTTTTTTTTTACTTGGAAAATATTATTCTAAACATGCTAAAAAAAATCATATCGTAACTATTTGATATCTTCAGAGCCAATAACTTTCTGTTTTTTACAATTCATTAAATGTATATTCAGAAAATAAAAGTTTCAGGACAGGTAATGCAAAAATTTCAGACCATTAATAAAATAATCATCAATGCATTGATTCTGAGATTACAATGTAATTATTAATTACACTAAACATTATAAGAACAAAATCATTTGATTAGTCTTTTTTTGAGAGAAAACATTATTTAAATTAAAAAAATTAGCACACCTACTAGTATATTTATTTATGTATTTATTTATAAAATATTTTTACCAGAATGGATACATTGACGTCATTTTGGTGCCAATCTTCACATTTTAAGCCATTTTACTTGCCTATAAAAGGTGAATAGCCAGGATCAGTTGTTTACGCTTGATAAAGCCTGTTTTGGCAAAACGCGTTGTGTTAAATGAAGATCTGACGGTGTCCCTGAGGTTATTCCATAATTGCAGTGCTCTGTAGGAAAAGGAGGATCGAGCCACTTTATTTTTGTATGGGGGGTATGCAAAATCTTGTGCTAGTACTGGATCAGAGTTTATAGGAGGTGGGAACAGTCAGGAGAGCATTCTACTCTGGTAGGGTGGGAGATTCCCAGAAATGCTCTTATGCACAAGGCTGGAAAGGTGAAGGGTGCATCGGGATTCCAACGATAGCCAGTTTAGCTCTTTAAACATGTCACAGTGGTGGATAAGGTAATTACATTATAGTACAAAGCGACAGAACGAATTATATAACCTATAAAGTTTATTAAGGTGGGTTTGTGGTGCAGGTGCATACGCTACATCCCCATAATCAATTACGAGCATTAGCATTTGTTGCAATCTGTTTCCTTACTGTAGTCAGGGGCGTATTAGCCGCGAGGCAAACAAGGCATTTGCCTTGGGCGGCATTTTCCAGGGGGCGGCAAAAAAAGCCGCCCCCAATCGCCCAGGGCAAATGCCTTGTTAGCCTTGCGGCTAACTGACATGCCGTGCGTGCGGGCGGTCTGCTGGGCAGTGCTGGCGGGCGGGCGGGCAGCGAGGGAGCACTTCCTCTGAGCTGTCTGCTCAGCTCCCTCGCGCGCCGCAGAGTGAGGCTGGGAGCCGGAATATGACGTCATATTCCGGCTCCGCCTCCCAGCCTCAATGTTCGGCGCGCGAGGGAGCTGAGCAGACAGCTCAGAGGAAGTGCTCCCTCGCCGCCCGCCCGCCATCACTGCCCAGCAGCCACTGGACCACCAGGGAGAAATAGGACCCCCCCCCCAGCATTCCCAAAGGTAAGGAGGCTGGGGGGGGTAAATAAAAAAAAAAATTGTTAAATATGTGAATGAGTGTGTGTGTGTGTGTGTGTGTGTCTGTCTGTCTGTGTGTGTGTGTCTGTCTGTGTGTGTGTGTCTGTCTGTTAGTGTGTGTGTGTGTTAGTGTGTGTGTATGTCTGTTAGTGTGTGTGTGTGTGTGTGTGTGTGAATGTCTGTTAGTGTGTCTGTGTATGTCTGTTAGTGTGTGTGTGTATGTCTGTTAGTGTGTGTGTGTGTATGTCTGTTAGTGTGTCTGTGTATGTATGTCTGTTAGTGTGTGTGTGTGTGTGTGTGTGAATGTCAGTGTGTCTGTGTATGTCTGTTAGTGTGTGTGTGTGTATGTCTGTTAGTGTGTGTGTGTGTATGTCTGTTAGTGTGTGTGTGTATGTATGCCTGTTAGTGTGTATGTCTGTTAGTGTGTGTGTATGTATGTCTGTTAGTGTGTGTCTGTTAGTGTGTGTGTGTGTTTCTGTTAGCGAGTGTGTGTTTCTGTTAGCTAGTGTATGCGTATCTGTAAGTGAATGTGTGTGTGTGTATTTAGAAGGCGGGGCGGGGGAAGGGTGGGGGTGGTGCGGGTGGGGGGAAGGGTTGGATGGGGGTGGCGCGGGCGGGAGGGGGGCGCCTGAGTTTTGTCCTGCCTAGGGCAGCACAAAACCAGGATACACCACTGACTGTAGTGCTTAGGCAGGATTTGTTTCTGTACAGGGCACCTAGTTCTGGGTAAAGTTTTGAAGATATTTTTTTCAATGTGAAGGCCAAAGGATAGATTGTGCTCTAGCAACATACCTAGATATTTAAAAGAGCAGACTGCTGTCAGTGTGCTATTCAAATTTGTTCTGATACACACTTGTTGATTTTGTAGTTTACGAAATTTAGGTACATTTCCAAAGATCATTGTAACAGTTGTGTCAGTGTTTAGGAAGAGTTTCCCGCTATCCACATTTCTACCTCTGTGAATTGGTTTTGGAGCACAGCCTCAAGCTGCGATAGTTTGGGTTTACTAGCGTAGATTATTGTTGTCTGCATACATGTGTACAGTTGAGGATTTGCAGACATTAGGCAGGTCATTTATAACTAATGTGAATAGCATGCCTGAAAGAGGGAGGGATGAGCTTTCAGAAATGGCCACATATTGCAATCAATCTAAAACATACAATAAAAACCATGTTAGTGGACGATCACCAATGCCTGAGTTTTTAAGTTTTTGCAAAAGAATGCCATGGTCTACTGTGTTAAAGGCCTTGGCAAAGTCAAGGAAAAAAGCTCCAGTTAAGTCTCCTTGTTTGGATGTCATTGCAAACTTTTAAGAGGGCAGTCGAAGTTGAGTGATTTGTATGAAAGCTTGATTGATCAGGGGTCAGATAATTTGATTGTTGATAATATTCACATAGTTGCGTGTGAATGCATTTTTCAAAGATTTTGACAATACAGGGAGCAATGATATCAGGCAACAGTTAGATACCAAAGTATTGTCACCACTTTTATGGATAGGTACAATGTTTGCAGTCTTCCAAAGTTTGGGTATGTATCCTGACACCGGAGATTCATTGATAAGGGTAGTGACGCGTTTAGCGCACTGGGCTTCAGCAACATTGCAGGGATTTGATCTGGTACACAGTGGTTTTTCATTTTTAAATTAAGATGTTCATTAACGACACTACCAGGCACAGGTCTAAAATTTAATTTCTCTATTTGAGAATTTTGATGATTTGGCAGGGCCTGATCTTTATTTGCAGACTGAAAATGAATGTAATTTGTTATCTTAGCAACCAGGGTGGTAGCACATCCAACAAAAAATGAATTAAAGGTATTTGCTACATCTAGTGGGTGTTGCAGTGTTTGGTTGTCCAGTGTAGGGTTGGGAGTGGATTGTGGGGGTTTGAATGCTATTTATAATTTTCCAAAAGTTTTTTGGGTTTGATATGTTGTTGTTCAAATGTTCACTGAAATATTCGGTCTTTGACATTTTGTTTGTTTTGTGCATGCATTTCACCATTCTCTGTAGGTACAGTGATTGTTCATGGAGCCAGTATGCTTGAACTTTGACCACAGTGAATCTATAAAACTGGTACATTTGAATGAGTTCAGCTGTAACCCAGGGCTGGTATGTCCCTTTTAGTTGCACTTGACGCAGAGGGGCATGCAAATTCCAAACACACAAGAGCTCAGACTTAAAAAATGCAATTACAGAGTCTAGATCTGGTATTAGATTAAATCTGTGCCATGGTATGTTCTTGAGATCATCTAAAAAGGATTCAAGATCATCTAAAAAGGATTCAAGATCATCTAAAAAGGATTCAAGATTAAACTTTTTGAAAGACCTGGTGATTATAATCTTGGGAGGGGATTTAGTGACCTTTATTTTGTGTATGCAGTACTAAGGTTAGGGTTAGGGTTAGGGTTTAGGGGTAGGGTTAGGGCTTTGGTTAGAGGTAGGGTGGGGTCAGGGGAAGAGGTATGGGTAGGGTTAGGGGTAGGGGTAAGGTTAGAATTCGGCTATTCGGACATTCATACATTCAGAACCATCCAAATGTCCGAATTACCGAAATTCGGCTGAATTTAACCCCTTAAGGACCAAACTTCTGGAATAAAAGGGAATCATGATATGTCACACATGTCATGTGTCCTTAAGGGGTTAAATGTCTAAAAACGGGGTACTCCTTTCCAACCCACTTCCTACTACTGGTTCCCAACTTGGCTTTCCTACTGTGTTTGGAGACCTCATCTTATGGAAGACTTTTGAGGCACCAGATCACTCACTACACTATCCAAGTTTCATGGTGCAATTTTAATATAAACAATTTACAACATGCATTGATTCCATCCCACGAGTATTCAAAATTTAGCCTTATGTGAAAGTCTATGCTCAGTGCCAGACTCGTTGCAGCATGGAATATTACTTGTCTATGCTACCCTCCAAATGTATTTAAATACACCCTTACCTAAATTCTTTGTGAGGTGCGATAAAGCATTGGAAATGATCTTGACCTCTAAACAATGGCAAAATAAGTAACCAATGTTGGCATTGTCGTTATGCACAAGGTGCTGTTCTCCACATATGGTTGGACTGCATCTTATTACATCTGTCCTGAATGAAGATTCACATAATCGTTCAATCCTTTTTGTATTTAAGCTTCTCAATCATACAACCACTAGAACCTCTTGTTTCTACATACACATATTGAATGTGGCTAAAAGGCTCAAACCTATTTTTTGGAAACAGACTACTCCTCGACCACTTTGTTTATTGTACCAACGCATGGAGAAACTGCACACCGTGTAGGTCATTATGGTATTTGGTTCCTCGCTGCACAGTCACAACTATTTGGATATCTGGACTCCGTGAATACTTACTGTGGATTACAAAGATTTCCAAGATTCACTACATTAACACTCCACACCATAGTCTCATAACTCACTAATCTCAAAGGTACTTTCAGGCAGGTTGTTTTACCATTTGATATGATTATGAATGTTCATGATGTACTTCCTTATGAACTTGGAAACCTGTTAGGAAATCAGTGCTACGGTTTATATTTCTTACTAAGTCTCTGATTAGTTTCCTACTATGTCTCTGATTCGTTACCTGATCTGCTACAGACTATCCTGCTGTACCAGACATTTTATTTTATTATTCTTCTTCTTGATTACCTGATTGCAAGACTGAATTGATAGTTTTATAAAATTCATTTTTATTAGTTTGCAATATCAATAACTTTGACTTACAAACAAAATGAGTGCTTTTCCTATCCGAATCCTAAACAAAGTACAGGATCCAGAATATTTACAAAGCACAGAATTTAAACAAAATGCTTATTATATTTTGCTTGCTTTTTACAATTATTATATCTGTATTAAATATACATATATATTTTAAGTGGGAGAACTTTTACAATGATTGCTTTTCACATCTAAAGACTCAGTCTGAAGGCACAACCCCGCCACATATTAGAACACTTTTAGACATTTAGAACAAAGTGGGTCGTGATGACCAAGGGCCAAGGCCAGCAAAGGATCTGCTATCCCATGCAGTGGACCGCAGTAAAGGAAAATTTACCAGGTAGTGGGGGGAATTCACATGGAAAGCAACGCTCTGAAACACTGGCTCTCACGAGAGGAAGAGACATGTTCTGTACAACGTGGAGGTAAAGACCAGATAACCAGCACCATGGACCACCAGGAATCAGCATTCCCCCTCTGGCAATAACAGTGAGGGGGGGGGGGACTAAATGCATGTGTTGGTTTAAAAAAATAATAATCTAATTAGTAAACACATTTTTAAGCCACACTTATGTAAACTTTAAGCCCTTATATACAAACACAACACTCCCTGCACATACACACACACACTACACCCCCCTATATACATGCAACACCCCTGCACTTACCCACACACACTCTCTATACCCTCTATATAGACCCACAACACCCCTACACTTACACACACACTATACCCCTATATACACAGAACACCTCCTGCACTTACACACACACATACACTGTGTGCAGAATTATTAGGCAAATTAGTATTTTGACCACATCATCCTCTTTATGCATGTTGTCTTACTCCAAGCTGTATAGGCTCGAAAGCCTACTACCAATTAAGCATATTAGGTGATGTGCATCTCTGTAATGAGAAGGGGTGTGGTCTAATGACATCAACACCCTATATCAGGTGTGCATAATTATTAGGCAACTTCCTTTCCTTTGGCAAAATGGGTCAAAAGAAGGACTTGACAGGCTCAGAAAAGTCAAAAATAGTGAGATATCTTGCAGAGGGATGCAGCACTCTTAAAATTGCAAAGCTTCTGAAGCGTGATCATCGAACAATCAAGCGTTTCATTCAAAATAGTCAACAGGGTCGCAAGAAGCGTGTGGAGAAACCAAGGCGCAAAATAACTGCCCATGAACTGAGAAAAGTCAAGCGTGCAGCTGCCAAGATGCCACTTACCACCAGTTTGGCCATATTTCAGAGCTGCAACATCACTGGAGTGCCCGAAAGCACAAGGTGTGCAATACTCAGAGACATGGCCAAGGTAAGAAAGGATGAAAGACGACCACCACTGAACAAGACACACAAGCTGAAACGTCAAGACTGGGCCAAGAAATATCTCAAGACTGATTTTTCTAAGGTTTTATGGACTGATGAAATGAGAGTGAGTCTTGATGGGCCAGATGGATGGATTGGTAAAGGGCAGAGAGCTCCAGTCCGACTCAGACGCCAGCAAGGTGGAGGTGGAGTACTGGTTTGGGCTGGTATCATCAAAGATGAGCTTGTGGGGCCTTTTCGGGTTGAGGATGGAGTCAAGCTCAACTCCCAGTTTCTGGAAGACACCTTCTTCAAGCAGTGGTACAGGAAGAAGTCTGCATCCTTCAAGAAAAACATGATTTTCATGCAGGACAATGCTCCATCACACGCGTCCAAGTACTCCACAGCGTGGCTGGCAAGAAAGGGTATAAAAGAAGAAAATCTAATGACATGGCCTCCTTGTTCACCTGATCTGAACCCCATTGAGAACCTGTGGTCCATCATCAAATGTGAGATTTACAAGGAGGGAAAACAGTACACCTCTCTGAACAGTGTCTGGGAGGCTGTGGTTGCTGCTGCACGCAATGTTGATGGTGAACAGATCAAAACACTGACAGAATCCATGGATGGCAGGCTTTTGAGTGTCCTTGCAAAGAAAGGTGGCTATATTGGTCACTGATTTGTTTTTGTTATGTTTTTTAATGTCAGAAATGTATATTTGTGAATGTTGAGATGTTATATTGGTTTCACTGGTAAAAATAAATAATTGAAATGGGTATATATTTGTTTTTTGTTAAGTTGCCTAATAATTATGCACAGTAATAGTCACCTGCACACACAGATATCCCCCTAAAATAGCTATAACTAAAAACAAACTAAAAACTACTTCCAAAAATATTCAGCTTTGATATTAATGAGGTTTTTGGGTTCATTGAGAACATGGTTGTTGTTCGATAATAAAATTAATCCTCAAAAATACAACTTGCCTAATAATTCTGCACTCCCTGTACACACTATATACCCCCTATATATACACATACTCTATAACCCCTCTAAACTCTCTGCACCCCATATGCACTCATACACACACTATATCCCCTATAAACACACACCATTATACCCCTGTAAACTTACACTATTTCACTATATACACATTACACCTGTGCACACACAGTACCCCAATACACACTGTACACCTCCTATGCACACTATACCCCTTATACACACATTACTACACTATAACCCACATACACATACAGACACAATGAAATCCCCTGCAGCCCCTAGATATACAACTCCCGCATACACACATAACACCCCATGGGCCCACATGCTCTACAGACCCTTTAAATACACACACACACACACACACACACACACACACACACACACACATACTACACAGCCCAGAAACACACACACTATAGCCCCTATCACACATAGTACACCACAAACAGACCCCTTTACATACAACAGCACAGTCTTCTGTACACACATGCAATCCCACAAACAACCTCCAAACACATAAAACAGTTGTGTTCATCTTTGGTTCTCTGGTATCCCACATGCTTGCTTTGTGCAGAGAAAAAATATAGGACATTTTCTCCATCTGAGCAATGGGCATCACACTAACATACTCATTGGGTGAGGGAGGGGGGTGGCGTGCTTGTCATTGGTGATGACATATCAGTCCCTTTCTGGCCCTGACTCGCCTATTGGGTTGCTCTCTCTTTAACTGCCTGGACTATTTTTTGTCCCTGTCCGACCCTGGTAGATGCAGTTGGTATGAGATGATAGGGCACTACTTTTTTTCAAACTGAAGTAGCCCACTCATGCGACAGACTGGATGTGCGGGATAGCTTTTTGAGGGAAAGGGGTAAGTGTGCCATCAATTGCACACTCATTTTTCCTTTCATTTTTTTCTAATTACAATTACTACTACTGCTGCAGTTCTCAATTTTACATTAATATTGCAAAAGAAAAGCAATTAATCTAAAGAAAACTTAGTTAGCTTAGTTGCTTCTTTCTAATACAGATATAACATAATTTTGACAATTCAGAATTAGTATTGCAAAAATGCCTGATATCGAGTCAGCATTAGGCTAGGCAATAGTGTAGCCATTTGTGCGTTGCAGCACACAAAGGTGCACCTTACTTCCTGTCCTTTTGATTTGTCCAAGTTGTTGCATTGAATGAAATTCATCCAAAGCGAAACAACATTTGAATGAATTTCGGAGTATCCAACTGAATTTCTCGCCGTTTTATATATATATATATATACTTAGCCAATTTTGTGAATTACTTTAATTGCAATGATCTGTAAATATGCTCTATTCTTTGTGGTGCTATACAGGAGAATGAATCCAGGCTCAATGGATTTATGTCAAGAGAAAGCAGGAAACTAGTCCCAAAAGCCAATATCTCAAAAAAACAACAAAAAAAAAAACCACTCACTAAGGTGTTAATTAATAGTGCATAATTCATTTTATATTAAACATTCTTTCACTCGTTCAGTCAACTTTGTTGTAAAAAAGTCAAACTTGTTATGTATTAAATGGTATATAAAACATATTAAAAAAAGATAAAAGCCAGTGTGATTTATATTTTTGTCTAATTATCTTGTAGTGAAAGTTTCAAAGTGATGAGTAATACACTATCCAATTTCATTTTTGCTTTCGAAATTAAGCGAAATAGCATCCACTATGAAATTTGTCATATTTCAGTATAACAAGAAAATAGCATGCAAATGATGTTATACATTTTTTTTAAATATCCTAAGCCTTAGGAAGCTGGTGTCTTGTTTATGAATAATAAACACTTTTTAGAGAGGTGTTTCTCCCTTTTAGAGTTCTGTGCCCTGCAGCTTGAGTTTTTTAAGTCAGACAATCACCCCACCCCTTACACAGGTGTGTATGAATATACATAAGGAGTGTTTCTGTCATCCACTGCTGTCATGGTTAGTAAACACTCCCAACATGCACTGAGGCAGCAGGGAGTGGTTTAGTTTCCAATACCTCTGTGAATTGAAAGTAATAATTAACTTCCTTTTGTCTTTTAAAAACTTCCCAGGTGAGCCGTCAGATCGCTTAAACTCTGTCATGTTGGCTTGGGGGCACTGTGAGGACTATAGTGCAATGTATTACAAGCTTCTCCAGAGAACAAAGGTAAGCAAAATTGAAGGAATGTAACACTCACGGTGAGTGACTTTGCCCAGCTAGCTGGAATTCACAAGATTCCTGTTACGGATAATATTAGGGTACTACAACATGAATGCTGAATGATACATGGTGACTGTAATAGAACATGTGCATTGGAAATGTCAGCTGGTGAGTACTATTAAAGTAAAAAACTGAAGGTATTTCCTTTGACCTACAAAGAAAGGTACAGAGATCAGAAAGCTTACTTAAGGTGTTTATTGAAGAACGTAGCGTGTATGAATAAATGTTTAACTAAGCAAGTGTTTACTGAGCTCAGATGAAAGTCTTGCTGTTACAAAGCCATGTGTGACATTGGGTGACGCAGGAACTGGACAGACTACTTTCACCTAAACGTATAGAAAGGTTAAACTTCTTTGTTGTGATAATGCTCTTTACACACTTACAGAAATTCAATAGATGAATAAAAATTCAATGGACGGATACAGGAAGAATTGTACTGTTCCGCAGGAAGTAAACATATCAACAAATGCCACACATTTTCCGAAATAAATATAATATATATATATATATATATATATATATATATATATATATATATATATATATAAACAATGTTTACTCTTAAAAATGTAAAATACCTTAATAATATACAAATGATGTTATTGCATTTCAACCAAAATATCAATTAATATTACCAGAATTTCTACCAAACTGTAAATTGTTAGGAATTCACAAGGGAACTGTACATTTTAATTTAAAACTGAAAAACGCTCTTAATCCCCTACGTTTCCAGCTCAGCTGTTCTGCCCCAAGATGTTCAGTTTAACTGTTATAATAATACCATAGAAATTTCAGTTCCCTAGTAACTTACAAACAATGCAAAGCTTAATGAATAAGTTTGCATTCATTATTTTATTCTATTTATGAAGTATTACTTTGTCAGTTATCTACAGCTTTCGTTGTCATATATAGTGATGCACCGAGTACTTCAGAAGGTTATCTGCTGATAGGACACTTTGTCAATATATTTAGCATTAACAGGGAATAAAAGACTCTTGCAATTTCCTGTTAGTCACAGTGCTACACTAACTGCATCAAAAGAAAATAACACCAAAAAATTGTGTCACACTCTCTATCTAATTTAATATTTCCCCATGCATAATTTAGACTTATACTTAAAGGTAAATCACCAACTTGTATGTTATGCTTTAAAAACATATTTATTTATTTATAAAATATATTATTTTACCAGGATGGATACATTGAGATTTCTCTCGTTTTCAAGTATGTCCTGGGTCCACAAAACATTGCATTGTTACAATAGGATACAATATTACAAAAATACAATATATAAACTATATATATATATATACTCCAGTTGTGCATATTTAATTTATTATATTGTTCAGTTTGTTTTGGAGGGATCTGGGGTATATATTCTCTTGTCTGCACATGTGTTACATGTTACCTGACCTGATGAAAGCTCCATGTTGGAGCTGAAACGTTGATATTTTATATGGAATAAATAAAAGCTAGATTTTACTACTTTAACCAAGTCCCAGGAGTGCAATTGTTTCTACACCCATATATTTATATATATATATATATATATATATATATATATATATATATATATATATATATATATATTATACACACATATATAAATGTAATACATAATAGGTAATAAATATATTCACCATGACAGGTGCATTCTGTGTTGAGGTATACTGCCATAGATCTCTTAACAGATTTTAGATTGAATGAAGATTTAACAGTGTCCCTGAGGTTATGCCATAATTGCGGTGCTCTGAACTGGATGATATCTATAATAATGATTGCAGTGAATGAACAGTCATCTGACCCCTACAATTAAATCCAATCTGTCTATGTTTAGACTTCTTAGTTAAACTTCTTACATAATATAAAACAGATTCAAAATCAAGTTTATAATACTTTCCTTCTGGTCTGCATTCACAATTTTATGTTTCAATTAAAAAATAAACCACATTAACGTAAAAAAGGCAATGATTCACATTATTAAAAAGCTTGAGATGAAAAAGATTGGTCTAGGGTTATATTTGTAAAAATATTTGACTGTGTGGTTGAGAGAGTTACACAATGTAGCATTGAAAAAATCTTGGGCATCAAATATTGTTAAAAGATTCGGTATTCTTATCTGTGATTAATTTGTTATTTGGAAACATTTGATTGGGATAATTTGTTTAAGTAGCTGGGTTACTGGCTATTTGCACTTTAAAAAGTCGGAAATCCACCTTAGGAATATTAAAAAAATGCCCCAGACAACTAGAAAATAGAGCAAATTATGTCACATATTAAGAACATGTCTGATTAGTTGTGAACCTTGGCTGTTAGGAAAAGGAATCTGTTGTAACTGATACATAATGGTAAATAGACGATTCATGATCAATCACTATACTAAAACTCTTTATTATATAATTGTAATCTTATATTATATGATGGTGTTGTGGACTACATCTCCCGTAATGCTGTTACATCTCTAATGCTGACAAAGAATCATGGGAGATGTAGCATACAACATTTGGAGTGCTGAAAGTTGCCTACACCACTACTAGTGTATAAACAATGTTCGTTACCCACAGTAAGCTAATTTGTAATAGTCCAACAACTTCTTGATAGTTTTGAAGATATACCTTACTCTCCAGATTGCGTTCCAGTCTGTAATGTTTTTATTATTATCGCCATTTATATAGCACCAACAGATTCCGTAGCGCTTCACAATATTATGAGAAGGGAGATTTAACTATAAATAGGACAATTACAAGAAAACTTACAGGAACAATAGGTTTGAAAGGACCTTGCTCAAACAAGCTTTCCTAAAGAGATGGGTTTTAAGGCACTTCTTAAAGGATTGAAGATTAGGGTCTGATGGGGGTAGGCAGACTATTCCATAGGAAGGGAGCCGCCCGCAGGAAATTCTGCAAGCGCGAGTTGGCCATACGGCTGTGAGCAGCAAACAGGAGAAGGTCACGGGCAGAGCAGAGGGACCGAGAAGGGTCATACCTATGGATCTTTGAAGAGATATAAGAGGGGCTAGAATTGTTCACTGCTTTATATGTATGGGGTTGAATTGACTCCTATGGGATATAGGAAGCCAAAGTAAGGACTGACAGAGGGGTGAGGTGTAGGAGGACCGACTAGAGAGGAAAATCAGTCTAGCAGTGGCATTCATTACAGACTGTAGCAGGGCATTACGGCTTTTGGGAAGACTAATCAGGAGAGGGTTACAATAATCCATGCAGGAAATTACTAGAGCATGGACAAGGAGTTCAGTTTTAGGGAGATTGAGTTTCAGAAAGCCGGAGGATATCCAGTCAGAGATGGAAGAAAGGCAGTGACACGTTGCAGGACGGCAGGGGAGAGGTCTGGGAAAGATATATATATATATATATATATATATATATATATATATATTATATATCTGGGTGTCTTCAGCGTACAGGTGGTAGTGGAATCATAAGGAGGCAATAAGTTTGCCAAGAGCAAGGCAGTATAAAGAGAAAATAGAAGGGGACCCAGGACAGAGCCTGGGGGGACTCCAACCGGGACAGGATGAGGGGAGGAGGTATCTTTTGGATAAGGAGACACTGAATGAGCATTGGTAGAGATAAGAGGAAAACCACGAGAGGACAGAGTCAGAGACCGAGCGATTGAAGAGTTTGAAGAAGGAGAGCATGATCAACGGTGTCAAAGGCAGCAGAGCGTTCAAGAAGAATTAGTATGGAGTAGTGGCCTTTGGATTTAGCTCTGATTAGGTCATTAGTAATTTTTATAAGAGCAGTTTCAGTAGAGTGGAGAGGGCAGAAGCCAGACTGAAGAGGGTCAAGGAGAGAGTTGGAATTGAGAAAGCGAGACACATGGGTAAAGACAAGTCTTTCCAGAAGCTTTGAGGTAAAAGGGAACAGGTATATGGGACAATAGTTAGAGGGGGAGGACTGGTCAAGCAATGTTTTTTCAGGATAGATATTACAGTGACATGTTTAAGGTCAGCAGGGAAAACGCCAGAAGGGAGATAGCAGTTGAAGATGTGTGTTAAGGAAGGAACAAGACAAGGGGAGAGAGATCTGATGACGCGAGACAGGGCAAGTGGTGGGGTGAGAGGAAAGGAGAAGTGCAGCCACCTCTTGTTCAGTAGCCGGGGAGAAAGTCTGAAGGGTAGGAAAGGCATGACCTATGTGTGGTTGAGAAAGAGAACGGTAAGGTGGGGAGAATTCTTTCCTACCCAATCTTGTCGGTAAAGTAGCATGCAAAGCTATCGGCTGTCAAGTTAGTTTGGGGGGTGGTCACAGCAGGGCGCAGAAGAGAGTTAAAGGTGAGTTAAAGAGACACCTGGGATTGCAGGAGCATGAACTCACGAGAGAGGAAAAGTATGACTGTTTGACAAGGGCTGAGCTGTATGAACACAATATGAATCTATAATGGAGAAAGTCTGACTGGGTGCGAGAATTCCTCCAGGAGCGTTCAGCACAACGGGAGCAACTTTGCAGATAGCATGTTGATTTAGTATGCCACTGTTGCTGGGTGTCCTCCTCGAGGTGCATGTTTGGAGTGGGGCTGTAGCGTTCAAGGCAGAGGTGTTATATGTGGAGATGGCCAGTAAGGGACAGGAGAGGGAAGGGATGGATAGCCGTTGTGAATCAATATCAGAGTAATCGAGAGCAAACGATAAGAGGTGGTGATCAGAGAGAGGAAATGGAGTGTTGCTGATATTAGATACTGTACATGCATAAGAGAAAGTGAGGTTGAGGATATTGCCAGGAAGTAAGTGAAAATAGTTTAGAGGTCAAAGGTGGGTTAATGGGAATATTGAAGTCCCCAAAAATTAAGATGGAATATTAGAAGAGAGGAAGTAGGTTAGCCAGGCAGCAAAGTGGTCAAGCAAGAGGAGAGGGGAACCAGGGGGGTGATAAATAACGGCAATGTTAGCAGAAAAGGGTTTGAAAAGGCGAATTGAATGAATTTTAAATGATGAAAAAGAGGGAAGGGGGGTGGGCAGAGTTTTAAAGGAGCAGTGGGGTGAAAGCAGAAAACCTACACCACCACCTTTACTCTCAGCTTGTCTTGGGTTGTGGGTAAAGTGAAGACCACCAAATGATAGTGAGGCAGGGGTAGCAGTATCAGAGGGAGAGAGACATGTTTCTGTTAGTGCAAGTAGGTTTAGGGAGTGTGAGATAAATAGGTCATGGATGGAAGTTGATTTAATGGTGGTGCACACAGAGCGTGCATTCCAGAGGTAGCTTTAAAGGAGGAATTATAGCGAGAGTTACATGGAATGGATATTAGATTGTTGTAGTTTCTGGTGTTAGTACCAGGTGGCTTAGTAGAGGAGGGAACAGGGTTTGGAGAGACATCACCAGCTGCTAGGAGCAGTAGGATGGAAAGGAAGAGAAGGTCGGCGTAAGTTTTAAATGTTGGGGACGAGAGCTTGTATTTAGGGGATTTAGGAGGGGTTTGTGGAGAAAGAATGGATAAATGTGAGTAAAGTGCATGTGATGAATGAGTACACTGGGGAGGGTGGGTGAGAAATAATCATCCAGAAATGCTACCTCTGCTTAGGGCAAATCCTTCAGTGTTGGGTGCTGTAAATCCTGGGTGTAGCTGTTTCAGTGCGGTGTTGGGCCCAGGTTCTGCTTAGGGCAAATCCTGCAGGGTTGGGTGCTATAAATCCTGGGTGTAGCCGTTTCAGTGCGGTGTTGGGCCTACGTTCTGCTTATGACAAATCCTGCAGGGTTGGGTGCTGTAAATCCTGGGTGTAGCTGTTTCAGTGCTGTGTTGGGCCCACGTTCTGCTTAGGGCAAATCCTGCATGGTTGGGTGCTGTGAGTCCTCAGTGTAGCTGTGTCAATGCTGTATTGGGCCCAGGCTCTGCTTAGGGCAAATCCTGCAGGGTTGAGTGCTGTGAGTATTGGGTGTAGCTGTTTCAATGCTGTATTAGCCCAGGCTATAAGAGAGAATCTAGGATTAGATAATACAGATTGTGGGTGGGTAATCATTGAGGTGTTAAACTATTTTTAATCAATTCTATAGCTAATGTAATGTTTTAATTCTATGCTACAAAATATTAATGGGAAAAAAAAGAAGAGGGTTGCACTCAATCACAAAAATATACACAGGGTGCTAAACTCAGCATGGGTCAGCATACCCCATATAATCTACATATAAGAGAAAACAGTCTCAAGACTAATGGATGTGCAACATTTCAACCTGTACCCAGGTCTTTGCAGATCCATTAAAACTGCTTTGAACATATCACAGTGAGTGCCTGAGATTTTTTTCTTATACAAAATATGAATGAAATTTTAGTAACAAGGGATTATGCACAGAGATGGGTATTGGTCATGTTTTACTAGAAATGTTAAAGTGAAACTTAAAACTGTTTGGGAAATCCCAACCACAACGTGATTATTCTCTAAGCATGTCATAAATAGGTAAATTTTAAAAAATTGGAGTTTTCTAATACTGCCCTTTGTTGTGTTTAAAAAACCCACATTGTACTGTAGGGAAAGTCCCACTACAAAAGTATGACTAAATGTATATTTAGTTGGGTTGTCTGTAGATTAGTAGAATATTAGAATTGGACTTGGAAGCATCATGATTATTTTAAAGGATATAGCTCTACTATTACCAAATTAGTTGATCAAGAGGACAGACAGCACAGTCACCTTTTAACTCACAGGTTGGTTGCAATCTTTAACAGTACAGCTGCTTACTTGGTAGAATCATTATTACATTAGATTAATTAAATCAAGGATGGTAAATAAGGACAGGGACTCAATCTTTTCAGTCCTCTAAGTGTGGTTGTGATTCCCATAGCTTTTGCTATCCAACAAAACCATCCCTCTACATCTTAGTGTAGCACACAGTCTGTAATGTTCCTTTAACTCCTTAAGGACCAAACTTCTGGAATAAAAGGGAATCATGACATGTCACACATGTCATGTGTCCTTAAGGGGTTAATGGTAGAACAGTCATCAATGTTTTGGTAACCCTAAGTTTCACCTTTACGTTAATCCTAACTCTAAAAAGTCATCCTTTTTGTCCATGAAAGCACTGCTGGCATGGATGGGCTCTTTTTAAGTTGACTTATTTACATTTTCTTTGAATTAGGTGATAATTGACAACTAGTCACTATCAAGTATGCATTTATATTTTACTGAAAATAGCTTAGTCAGCTGGAGGCATTATCTTGACTGATAGCTGTAAGAAAATATAAGTGGCTTCAGGGAACCAGTTTTAAATTATGAACTGACTTTTCTCCTACAACTAAGTGACATTTTCTCAGATTATTGGATTATGGGTTTATTTCTCAGTAATACATTTCAAATGTTCTAAACTATCAGGTGTAAATCCTTCTAATTAATAAGATTGTTAATGAAAGTTAAATATGCTAAATTAAAAATAACTTGTGAAATATGCATCAGAACAACATAAATCTTGACTTTTCTAGTTTATAGCTTTGTTGGAATATTGTACAGTTCCAATGTCAGAATCATGTCAAACTGAGTCGCCATTTTTATTAAGCACTTTACATAGAATCTTCCATGAAAATTCAAATTAAATGGTGAAGATTGAAGTCTTTGAACATGAAAATATGTACAAGAAGGGTGCGCAAAGTTTTTGCTCAGGAACAAAGACACCACTGTTATTTAATAAGGTAATGTTGGTGCAGCCAAAAAGTTACATGAAAAAAAATTCTATTAGAAAAGCTTTCTGATTACTATCTGCTTATACCTTGTCTTCTTGCAGGTGTATATAAAAGAATGCAAATATGTGTGCACACACAAATATCACAATATATAGAAATACCTTATTTTTAAAGGGGTTCTGTAGAGCTCAACTCATGTGTAATAGATAATATAAATGATTATCAATACACACCAAGCAGGATAAACATATTATTAAATAATCAAATGATGCTTACTTGGTAGAATCTTATGTATTGCACCCAAAACTTAAAACCTATCCCTCCAGATATAATAATATTATCAGTTGGTGATATTGTAACTGTTTCTTGAGGATAAACATAAATTCATAAGTTGCTGGCTTTTTGTGCTTTTCATCTAAACAAAATTGTTATGGTACCTCAAGTTTGCCTCCTGCGGTGATGTCCCCTGCTCCCCTGGTGGCATCCAGCATCTGCATTTTCACATTCAGGAAGTGCGGAGTGCCGTTAGGCTTGGGAGTGGCTGAGAGCGGTCACACCATATTCACTAAACTGGCTTGCAAAAGGTATGTTTCTTTGCAAGCCAGTTTAGTGAATGGATAGTCACTGATTGGCTGAGAGCGTCCAATGTGCATGTGCATAGTTTACCTGAGGAAGAGATGGCAAAATGGTGCACTATGGGAAGAAAGCAGGCCGGTGGACACAGTGTTATGCTTGGGCAATGTTCTGCTAGGAAACACTAGGTCCTGGCATTCATGTGGATGTTACTGTGAAAAGTACCACCTAACTAGAGATTGTAACAGACTTCATACACCGCTTCATGGCAATGGTATTACCGGATGGCAGTGGCCTCTTTCTTTTGCACCCTGCCATACTGCAAAACTTGTTCATGAATGGTTTGAGGAGCATGACAAAGAGTTCAGGTGTTGCCTTGGTCTCCAAATTTCCCAGATCTAAATCCAATTGAGCATCACTAGGATGTGCTTGAACAACAAATCCAATCAATGGAGGCCCCACCTCACAACTTGCAGGACTTAAACAATCACTTGCTAATGTCTTGTTGCCAGATACCACAGGGTATGTTCATAGGTCTTGTGGATCCCATGCCTCGATGCACGAGGGGTACATGCATGATATTAGGCAGGTGGTTTTACTGTTGTGGCTGATCCGTGTATGTTAGGTGGCGATCACTTTAATCACTTCAGGCTTTCTTTGCATTTGTATGGTTTGGCCTTGTGAAATAGACCTTGAGTCCAAATTTGTCACCATTTATTTTTTTATTGTTGTTTAATCATATAGAACTCTTTTCCTTTACACTTGATCAACATATATATAAAATTAAAACAATTTATATATATAAAATGTTAAAACAATTTATAAAATAGTAAAATTTGTTTAAATTGCACATCATTCTTCAGCATCCTATAGCTCTCTATTTTTCTTTTTTGTCTATTTATTCCACTATTCGATGTGTTACATGGAACATACATGGAACTTATCACAGCCAAAATCATTTAAGAGGTTTGCATTATTATTTACTTTACCTAAGAAAAAGCATTTAGCCAAAACATTGTCTTTTTTGCACAAATTATGGCATTTGTATCAATGAGTTCTTTAAATATGCAACTTGTCAAGCAATATTTATTGATGAGATTTTAATATTTCATTCCAAAAAACCTGAGTTTTAGTGAGTTGAAAAATGATTTGCAAAAAGTAAAATGCAGCTGAAATTCTTTTTTTTTTTTTTCTTACAATCAGAATGCAGAGTTGCTTGATATTTTAGTTCTGTTTCCTGCTGTGTTGGTTTATTATTGGAGATGCAAATGGAAAAGTCTGCCTGGTGGGAACTTAATTCCAATCTCAACTATCTAATTTAACCTCTCAAGGCCATTTTGCTATTTACTATTTGTTTCTTTTACTATCATTCACCATATATATTATATACAAGTTTAAAGAACTGGTATGGCTTTTATCTGATAATCTATATGCACAAATAACACATATTAAATATTAAAAAAATATTTAATATATTTTTTTTTAAATCAATGTTTTCAAAATTTTAGTTTAATAGTTTCTAGATCAAAATATTTTTTCTGGGGGCGGAGCTTGAACGCTGAAGCAACCAGACGCATGCAAAAGGAGCTCCGAGCCCCAAACTGTGAAAAACGATTGAAATCCCCCCCTTATCCCTCTTACTCACAAGCAAGCACCCCAAGACCACATGGGGAGAAAGGGGAAAAAAGCGGCAGTACACAAGCCCACCTCGGGGCTAACGATCGGGGAAATGTGGACGCACGCACGCTGAGCCACTGAAGCCAATATGGTGGCCCAACACGGAGGGTGCTCGGACTTCTCGAGGACATATCCAATGCGGAGGAAGGGGGATATCTACAGCCTCCAGACCCACCACGAAAGACACAACACCGTGGCAAAGGGGCAGATGCAGAACCGATCACCGTAGCGGTTATGAAGGCGTTAATGGCAGACCTGAAACGCAGCTTCCACGAGGAAGTCACAGCACTCCGCGCAGACCTGCAGGGCCTGACAGGCCGCATCTCCAAACTGGAAGGCTCCTCGCTATCCCAAGCTCAGGAAATCACCGTACTACAACACATGGTACAAGGCCTGGAACAACAGACCCGGCAATATAAATATCGCCTCGCGGCGCCGGAAGACGCTAGGCGAGCCTCCAACATAAAAATCAGGGGAGTTCGTGAGGACATTACCGAGGCCGAACTACCTAAACTAATTGAGCGCATGCTACTGGAAATCCTGCCACAAGGAAAGCGTACCACAATCACCCCAGAAGGGATCTTCAGAATCCCCAAACCAACGAACGCGCCAAACACTGCCACAAGGGATGTCATCCTGAGCCTCCACAACAGCGGATACAAAGCGACGATTCTCTCAGCCTTCAGAGGCAAGACCCCCCTCCGATTCGAGAACATGGAACTCTCACTTTACTCGGATCTGTCCAGCAGCAGCTTGGCGTGCCGCAGATCGCTACGGCCACTCACCTTAATTCTCCGTGCCCACAAAGTGGATTACATGGCGACCTCCCAGGACTCTATAAATCACGAAAGGAATGACCTCACACAGCATCCAGGATATACGGGACGCCCCAGCCTTCCTCCAGCTACTGAACTTACCCCAAAATTTGCTGACCCCGGCGGGGCCAGCCAACACGGGCAACAACAGCTCCCCCAACCGCACCCATACTTGGGATCCAGATCGGAGCGCCCCGTTCATACCTCAGAGCTCCATGCCAGAGGCTTATGTAGCAATCACAACGTAGGGACATGGGGACACTCATAGTCTCAACCCAGCCGAAGTCACTTCGTGAATATAACACCAAGTTCACCGGGCTCTGGGGAATGCACAGACTGGAGTGGTATACTCTGCCCCAAATTGTGACAGTACTTTAATGGGTTTTATTTTACTTCACATATATGCGAGTACCCTAACATGTTATTTACATCTTTACTACCATGCAAGCTGCTACGTGTAACATATTCTATTTTGAAAGGGTGTAAAGTATCCAGCACGGTACATCCTAACCTCCCTTTCTTCCCCCCCGACCCCTTTTTTTTTTTTTTTATAAAATACAAAGGTTGTCTAACGCAGTGTTTCCCAACCCAGTACTTAAGGCACACCTACCAGTCCAGGATTTAAGGATTACCCAGTTTTGTCTAAGGTGTTTTTAGAAAAAAAGAAAAAACACCTTAGACAAAACTGTGTAATCCTTAAATCCTGGACTGGTAGGTGTGCCTTGAGGACTGGGTTGGGAAACACTGGTCTAACGTGATACACTTTACCACGGAAACGAGCAGGTTACCCTGCATAGTGTCTACTATTCTTAAAATATGCAGGATACCTAGCCAGTTAGCTCTTTATTTACAAGTGCGCAAGCCGCCTAGTGTGTAATACCCCACCTGACACAGACATACGAGATATCCCACAAGCTAAACCCTACCTTAAAAATATGCACGTCATCCAGCATGTTGCACGCTACACTGCAAATGAGCAAATTATCTGGCATGACACACGCTACAATATAAAGGGGCAGGTTACCGGGTATTACACCGACAGATTGAACATTTAAATCGTCACTTCAACCTGCGCTGTAATTGCCTTAGGACAGTTGCACATAGCACTCAGAATGTCTGGGTACCACTACTGTGTTGCCAACTTATGTTTTTAACGCCTCTTTACCTAAACACTCACCACTCACAGTATCTGTGCTCTGCTCCGTGGTCGGCTATCACTACACCACAAATGCGCTAACGCCACACACCAAAACAACTGTACTTAAAGCATAGCCTGCTGTCTCATTATTGTTTATGGACATACTTACACCGGGTTCTTTTTCCAATTTATACCTCACAATTGCGGCTAGCAAGTCATGATAAATAATAATTAAAAATGTACAATTTACAAATGTTTTAGCATAACCAACCTAGCATTGTTAAGCGCTGGCCTTCTCACCTTAATATCATGATTCCGCTGCTCCACCAAGCTGTTGATTGGTCTTATTATATAAACCTGTGCGATTACTCATGCCACTGTTCAGCCTACAAATGTTTTTAAATACGCTGTTGTGGTGTATGCCGTTACTATGTATAACATGCACAGCAAAAAATAAAGAATTAAAAAATATATTTTTTTTTTCTGCATTCCCAAGACACATGGACGCAAGACAAAATTCCTTCAAAATGTCACATTTTATTGAAAAAAAGGATAAAATACATTTTTGACAAGACATAACATTGTCTGTCATACATTTTCTCTTTGTAGAGATTTATCCATTGACTAAATATTACAATAATCTGTGCACAACTAGTTTAGCTTAGAAAAAGTAGATATTAGATATGTTCTAATGAGTATCCAGGAGTAGTTATGGTAGGTGTAATGTAAGTTTAAATTTAAGAACAACGTTTTACGAGTTGAAAAAGCTAAATAAAACTTAATAAATATTGGTGTACTTAGATGGAAGTTATCAATATAACATGAAGTATGGAAGTCCCAAATATACAGAGTTCAAAGTAACAGTCTTTTAAAGTATCAGTCTTTTAAAGTATCACAGTATGGTATTTGATACAATTCATGCAATTGTGTCAGGTAGCTTCAGCTATTGAACCAGCTGCGGTTTATTTCCTGAACAGGCTTTTGAATATAGCACTACTAGGGATGTCTTCTCCAATTTTTTATATCACTAATTTGTACAATGCATATAAACTATGCACTATAAGATCATATATGGTGATCTTGAGTGTCAGCTTGTATTCACCATTCTAAAGGGAAGAGAAATGGAAATCTAGAGTGCTCAGTGTTTGAAAAAAACTTTAATAAAGGTTGTAAATTAAAAGCACTCACAATTTGCAAAACTTGTTTGAGTGTGAGATGGCAATGCTTGTAGTGGGGGAGGTTGATGGTCCTACAGTTCGGCCAGTAGATGTTGGGTAGTAGGGAGCCGCGTGCATTCCACTGTTCTCCTTTCCTGCGTTCCAATACAACTCTGTAGTTCTTGCAGTTTGTAGTAGATGCCGAAAAGTGTATTTACGCATTATCAGAGGCTGGCATCCATGAACAGCTTCAGAGTTTAAATCGTCGACTAAGTTTTTGGCTGTGTGTTAACTCTTAATAGTCCAGTATAAAGCGGTACATATACATACCGGCTTTACATCAGTTACTTATGTTGAAAGAGGGTATGTTAAATTATTACATTTATAAAGGGATTGGATTATATTTTTGTTTTAAAAATTACTTTTTAAAAAAACATTGCTTAGAGAAAATTGCACTTGAAAATTTTGTTAATAAAAGATGAATGATAATGAATTAATATTGTTTTGTGAATGAATTACAATAAAAGGCAGTGTGACTTGTAAGTGGAACTGCACACTAGAATCGAGTTTGCTTTATACATAATGATATTTGTTAAAGTTGATGTATGTTGTCAATGAAAGTAAGGGTTGAATAATTCTTAAGAATGTTTATTGCTGGCTAAGGAGAATTGGATATGCTTGTGCTAAAGTTCATGCACGATCCTCAGATTATTCAATTGGTCTTTATTTTAATTTGTGTTGATTATGTTGTCAACATCTAATGTTGAGATTTTAGTGTATTTTAAAAGTAAAATAAGTCTGTTAGATATAAAAATCGCTTGTAAAAGGAGAATTTCATAGACATATGGTTAAATGCTAAATAAAAATTTGGTTAAAAAAATTAAATTTATAAATGGAAGGTGACGTGAAGGTTACAGAGTATATATACATGGTTATTACTTTGGTATAGGATGTGCTTGTTAGCAACTCTGGATTTCTTAATATGCTAGAATGTGTAAGCATAATGATGAGATAAATTGTAGAATTTAGCAGTGATGTGCTGAAATAAATAATTAATATTAATAGGAACTTTACTAAAAGCCATTTATGGAAACTGATTTGTAAAAAAAAAAGTTGCTTTACTAACATACTGTTTATCTGATAGGCGCTTTGTATATATTTAAGGTAATTGAGAGGTGTTGAAAAATATAAAAAATAGTTCAAATTATAGGAATTATAAAAATTATAAAAAAGCATTTAGTTCAAAGTCCACAATTAACCCATTCGGTTCCAAAGTATCTAACTGGAAAATCTGTTTTCTTCTGCTTTGTCCAGTTCTTTTTCCAGGTTTCCTTCTCTCCATGGGATGTTGACTTTTTTTTTGTAATGCCATGAATTTCAGACCTGGTGGATTTCTTGCATGTATTATATCATAATGTTTCCATAAATTGTGTGAATGAAGGCCTTTCTTGATGTTTCTTATGTGTTCCCTTAATCTTGTTTTTAGGGTCCTTTTTGTCCTTCCTATATAAAGTTTGTTGCATGGGCAATTTAACAGACAAATGAGTCCTGTAGTCAGTGTGGTACACATAACCCATGGGGCCCTCGTGCAAAACTGATTCATCCCTCCCTCTTCCCCCTCTCCGACTCCCTACCCCCCGACAGACACACACACACACATACACACAGAGACACAAACAGATACATACAGACACATACACACACACACACGCGCACACACACACACATACATACAAAGACATACAGACAGACAGGCACACATACATACAATCAAACAGACAGACAGGCACACATACAGACCGGCACACACACACACACGACACACATATATACAAAGACACAAACATACATAAAAATAGACAGGTGCACACACACATACAGACAGACACACACTCAACAAACATACAAATACACATACAAACAGACAGGCACACATACATACAGACAAGAAACACATACATACAAGCCAACAGGCACACACATACAGACAGACATACACATACACCCAGACAGACATACACAAAGATAGACACACATACATATAAAGACACATACATAAAAACAGACAGGCACACATACATACAAATAGACACACACAAGACACACATACATACAAAGACACATACAGATAGAGAGACACATACAGACAGACACACAAAGACAAATACATACGAACATACAAGCACACATACATGCAGACAGAGACACATACATAATATTTAAGTCACCCTCCTGTTTCCTACCTTTTAGGTGCAGGAGGGTTACTTACCCTGGGGTCCAGTGGTGGCTCAGGTTGATGGGAGTCAGAGTTCCCACTCTGACTACCTGTTCTACCTCCTGCGCAGGCTCTCAGTGATTGCTGGGAGGAGTGACGTGCTGACTGGGCCCCCTGAAAATCCATGCCCATCGGGTGGCCCTGACAACATGGGCCACCCAATGGGCACCTTAACATGCGGCCCCAGCGGCAGTATGTACGCCAGTGCCTGTAGTATTGCAATTGAGGTGGGTTTTTATTTAGCATTTTTCTTTAGTTTGGGGATGGGTAAATTCTTTAATTTGTTGAGGTTGATCTCGGTTATTAGTGCAGGCTCTGCATTTTTTGCATTTCCAAAAAACTATTTTTGCTTTTAAATAGGTGGAACTGATTTATTTTTTGGCTTTTTCTCTTTTAGTTGTTGGTGCTAATAAAGTGCTTAAAATTGGTGCCTTCGAATAAATGATTTTTGGCTTGTGACCTAATATTTTGTCTAATTGGGGGGTCTCCTTTTAGAATATTCCAGTTTTTTTTGCAGAATATGACGTATTTTGTGTGTCTGATTGTCAAATCTTGTTATAAATGCTGAGATGTCTGAATTGACTGGTTGAATTTTATCTCTCGTTTCAAAAATCTGATTGTGTTGTAATTCCATAGATTTTGTTATGGCTTAGTTTAGTATATCATCTGGATAACCTTTTGTTTTAAATTGATGTTTACTTTCTTCTATTTGTGCAATGCATACTTCAGGTTCTGAACAATTGTGTTTGATTCTCCTGAATTGGCTATATGGAATATTATTTAGCCATGTTCTTTTGTGAAAGCTGTTGTTCGGAAAAAAGCTGTTGCAAGCGATGTTTTTTCTAAAAGTTTTTAGTTTCTATTTTATTATTTTTTTTAATAAATTTCCAGATCTAAAAATTCTATTTTTTCTTGAGACTTGTTAAAGGTAAACTTCAGATTATACGGGTTAAAATTTAGGTATTGTTTAAATCTTTCCAATAAGAGATCCCCTCTCCAGATAAAAATGCAGTAATGTATATAGCGATGCCATAGGACTAGATTTGAGCCAAATGGGTTATTGGTCCAGATAAATTAATCTTCCCATTTTTCCATAAATAGATTGGCATAGCTTGGCGCAAATCTATTACCCATAGCAGTGCCCTCTATTTGTAGGTAGTGCTGATTGTTTGCCCAAAACCAGTTATGGCTCAAGGTAAAAGCTATGCATTTCACTATATATTCTATTTGATCATTTTTAGTTCGGAGTGAGTGGCTAGTGCATACTGGACAGTCTCACATCCTTGTAAATATTCTATGACTTTGTATAGTGACGTAACGTCTGCTGTTACTATGATATATTCCTTTTTCCATACTGTTTTGGATAACATTTGGATAATGTGTGTATCTCTCAAATGGGATTGCAGTTATGTGACTATTTGTTGTAAAAAATTGACTATGTATTCTGACAAGTTGGATGTGAGAGATCCAATACCTGAAATAATTGGGCATCTGGGATCAGCTTCCATAAATGGCTTTATAAAAAAAACTCTTAGTAAAGCTACTATTAATATTCATTATTTATTGCAGCACATCACTGCTAAATTCTACCATTTATCTCATTATTATGCTTACACATTCTAGCATATTAAGAAATTCAGAGTTGCTAACAAGCACATCCTACACCAAAGTAATAACCTTCACATGTCACCTTCTATTTATAAAGTAATTAAATTTTTTAATGACATTTTTATTTAGCATTTAACCATATGTCTATGAAATAATCCTTTTACAGGCGATTTTTATATCTAACAGACTTATTTTACTTTTAAAATACACTAAAACCTCTACATTAGATGTTAAAAACATAATCAACACAAATTAAGATAAAGACCAATTGAATAATCTGAAGTTCGTGCATAAACTTTAGCACAAGCATATCCAATTCTCCTTAGCCAGTAATAAACATTCTTAAGAATTATTCAACCCTTACTTTCATTGACAACATACATCAACTTTAACAAATATCATTATGTATAAAGCAAACTCGATTCTAGTGTGCAATTCCACTTACAAGTCACACTGCCTTTTATTGTAATTCATTTACAAAATGAAATTCATTCATTGTTGTATATTTTATTAACAACATTTTTAATAATATATAATCCTTTTAATAATGTAATCCCTTTATAAATGCAATATTTTAACGTACCCTCTTTAAACATAAGTAACTGATGTAAAGCCAGTATGTATATGTACCGTTTTATGCTGGACTATTAAGAGTTAACACCCAGCCGAAAATGTATTCGGCTATTTAAACTCTGAAGCTGTTCATGGATGCCAGCCTCTGATGTATTAACTCACGAAACGCATAAGGACACTTTTCGGCATCTACCACAAACTGCAAGAACTACCAAGTTTTATTGGAACGCAGGAAGGGAGAACAGTGGAATGCACGCTGCTCCCTACTACCTAACATCTACTGCCTGGACTGTAGGACTGTGACTACCATCAACCTCCCCCCACTACAAGCATTTCCATCTTCCACTCGAACAAGATTTGCAAATTGTAAGTGCTTTTACTTTGTAACCTTTATTAAAGTTTTTTTTTTGTTTTTTTTTTAACAGTAAGCACTATGGATCTCCATTTCTCTTCCCTTTAGAACTGTGCATACAAGCTGACACTCACCATATATGATCTTATAGTGTATAATTTATATGCAGTTTACAAATTAGTGATATAAAAAAATTGGAGAAGACATCACTAGTAGTACTTATTTCAATAGCCTGTTCAGGAGATAAACCCCAGCTGGTTCAATAGCTGGAGCTACCTGACACAAGCTAACATTTCATGAATTGTATCAATACCATACTGTGACACTTTAAAAGACTTTTCTGGCTAATCATGGCAGCATCACTTATGGGTAGCTCCTCCCTTAGCAGTCACAGGACAGGAATTAATTAAATTTATTAATTAGACTGATAGGATAAAGAGTCCCTCCTCCCCTTACACCTCAGTCTTTTTTTTTTTTTGTCCTTAGCAAGTTCTACATGACTTTTTACCCAAAAAACTTTTTTGGCCACCTTCCTTCATTTGTCGTGGGTTCGTTCCAAATTAGGTTCAGCCTCTCTTCAATTGAAGGACCCAGTAAACACGGCTACAGATTGGTGTTCTGAGGGAAACACGGCTACAGGCAATTGACAGAGATGGGGTTGGTCCTCCTTAAAAATTCCCCTTGTGATTTGGCTTGGCCCTAGCAATTGGGGTCTAAAATTCCCCCCATACCTTGGTGGCAGTTCTTTGGGATCCATACTGGAGTGGGGTCCTCCTGTGGGGGAACCCTGTGCAGGGTCTGTCTTCCTTTCGCTTATTGGTGGTTTTCCTGGGGACTTGGAGTGTTCTGCTGTGGCTGCTGTGCACTCTATTATCTCCCTATGGTTTCCTGGATGTGCCAGCATTGTTGGCTGAAACGCAGTGTGCGTTCCAGCAGGCTGAAGTGACGTCACGGCAGGGCCGGCGAAACCGGAAGTGATGTGCATTTTGGCTGCAAGCGTTTGGAACGCATAGCGTGCATTCCAGCGGTCTGCGCATGCGCGGATCGGACGTTTAGCCGGCTATATTTAAACTGGAGGATGCAGACTCTCAGCCTGTGCGCTGCGTCAGCTGTTAAGGTGATCGGAGCTTCAGTCCTGTGCATTCTGACATTCCTCCTTTGCTCTGTATTTTGCTTGGCTGCCTGGAGTGGTTTCCTGTCATTATAAGGTAGGATTACTTATTTCTTCTGTGGTTTCTTGTTTCAGGGCATTTACTTGTCAGTTTGCCTCTGCCTTTTTTTGGGACTTGTGTTTTACATTTCCTCTGATTCTCCTTTTTAGTATGGATTCCCCCTCTGCCTCTGCAAGATCCCTCTCTAGAAAACATAAGTGAGCCGTTATATATATTTTTTTTTTTACTGGGGGGGTGTTGTTAAAAAGAGTGCCAGACTGAGCCTGTAATATATGTTATATATGGCTTTATTTCAGCCCCAGCAAACATTTGGATTCTCCAGCAAGAAAATCAAGGGTAAAAAACAATAAATGCATTAATTGTTCGTCAACGGCACCACAAGGAAGGAACCTCTGCAGGGAATGCTTATCGGAAGTAGCAGATGTCCCCAGTAGGGGTGCCCCACAGGACGACCTTAAACTCTGGATTTCCCAGGCTATTTCTGAGGGCTTTAAGTCTACCACGGTGACAAGTGGTCCGAGTAAGAGACGCAGAGCGGAACCTCAGTCTTCCAGCTCTGGAGAAGACCCTGACTTGTGGGAGGTCTCCGATGATGGTGAGGAGAAAGTGGAATATACCCCCAGGTCTCTTGACTCGAAGTGTATTGATAGACTTGTTACCCTTCTCAGGGACAATCTTAGCCTCATGGAAGAGAAGTCTGAATTGAGAGAGGCTGATAGGTTTTTTGAGGACCTGAAGCCAAATAGACCTACTTTCCCGGTACATTCCTCGATCAGGGACATGATCATTCAATAATGGAACAAGCCAGAAAGGAAATCCACCTTGAAAAATACATTCTCAAGGATTTATCCTTACTCTGCCGCTGACTGCAACCTATGGAATTCAGTTCCAAAAATTGACGCTGCTGTGATTCATATGGCAAAGAAAACTACACTTCCCATTGACTCCATGGCATATCTTAGAGAGCCTATGGAAAAGCGTATTTGGCCCTGGGCTCTGCCCTCCATCCAGCAGTGGCACTAACCACTCTCTCCAGGGCCTTAAGAGTATGGCTCGCTAATTTGGAGGAGGACACTGATCGGGAAGTTCCTAGGGATCATCTCTTGGAGAGTCTCAAGGACTTTAACCTTGCCACTGAATTTTGTTCGGAAGCCTCCCTAGACATCACTAGTATGATTGCCAAAAGCATGGCCCCGTTTGTGGCCTCTAGAAGGGCTTTATGGCTTCATTCGTGGGGAGCGGACTATGCCTCCAAGGCGTCCTTGTGTGGCCTTCCATTCCAGGGGGATCTCTTATTCGGTAAGATTCTGGAGGATGCCATTCAAACGGCGGCAGATGGTAAAAAAACATTTTTTCCTCAAGTAAGCAGAAAGTTCTTTTCCCCCTCGTGGAAGACTAAGCGCTTCAAGGATGGCTCCTTTCAGGACAGCAGAAGCTATAGACCGGGAAGAGAGTATTCCAGAAATTCTTTGTGGAAAACCTTCTCATATTCTTCGTCCAATAAGGCTTCCAGGGTAAGAGAAGCTAGAACCTCAGGGAAGAACTTCTGAAGGTCTTCAGGCCCATTCGGGGAATGTGGGAGGAAGACTGAAGTTCCTTTACCCGGTGTGGGCCGCAAATCTTACGGACGTGTGGGTCAAGTCCATCATAGAAGAGGGTTACAGTTTACTCCACAGTATTCTTGGCTCCAAAACCCCAGGGAAAGTGACGTCTCATCCTGAACTTGAAAGGAGTGAACTCCATGCTCGATGTAAGAACGTTCAAAATGGGATCTTTGCAGACCATCTTGAAAAGCGTCCAAATATGGGATTGGATGACCTCTATAGACTTGAGGGACGCCTACTACCAAATCCCTATAAACCGCGATCATATGCAGTTTCTTAGGTTCTGGCCACTAGGAAGGCACTTCCAATTCCGGGGTTTACCGCTTGTCGCCAAGAACGTTCTCAAACGTTCTTGTCACCTTGATAGCCTTCATAAGGGTGAGAGGTATCGATATTTTCCATTACTTGGATGACATCCTTATCATAGTTCCGTCTGAGAGGATAGTGGCTCATCATACTCTGGTGACAATGAACATTCTTCAAGACCACTGTTGGCTTCTGAACATAGAGAAAAGCTCCCTAATTCCTTCACAAATGATCATATTCCTTGGAGCAGTGATAAACACATCTTCTGCCCAGGTGTTCTTGTCTCCAGAAAGGGTCGTAAAGATACGAGACAAAATCAGGAAGCTACAAGGTCTCGAGTTTGCATTGGCAAGAGAAGTCATGAGTCTGTTGGATTCTTTAACATCAACGATAGGGTTAGTAAAATGGGCCCAGTGGAAGTTTTGTCCTGTTCAGAATTGCTTACTCCTTCAGTTCGACAGAGTGGGAACAGATTGGGAGCAAAGGATTTCTCTGCCCCTGCCAGTGAGAATTTAAGGATTCAAGGAAAGTGGACCCGAGAGGAGAGTCTCCTACACTCAAATCTAAGAGAATTGAGAGCCATTTCCAAAGCCATCTTGGTATTCCTAACCGAACGGTTGCTTCATATGTGAACAACCAAGGAAGCACAAGAAGCAGATTGCTCTTGAAAGAACTAGCTCCCTTGATGAAGATGGCCATGAACAATCTCCAAGGTCTGAGGGCAATCTATCTTCCAGGTTCGGAGAACGTGACTGCGGACTTCCTCAGCAGAACAGAAATTCTCACAGGAGAATGGAGACTTTACCCGGCAGTCTTTGTATGGATTGCCCATTGGTGGGGCATGCCCCAGATCGACCTGATGGCGTCCTCCCGGAATCATCAATTGAAGAATAACTTCGCCCTCCATCCGGACAGTCAGGCAATGGGCCAGGATGCTCTCTCTCTTCCTTGGTCATTCGATCTTGGTCATTCGATGATGGGTAGGGAATGGAAAGAAAGAAGGCTATGGCAATAATTCTGATCTGGCCTCGAAGGCCGTGGTTTCCTCAATTATCCATGATGAGCCAGGAACAGCCTTTGCCTCTTCCATTATTGGAGGATCTGCTAACGCAGGGCCCAATATTCCATCCTCATCCGGAACGCCTCAAGTTGGGGGTATGGGTTTTGAAAAAGAAAGACTTCAATGATTAGGTCTCTCAGAAGCAGTGGTCATTACCCTTTTGCAATCTAGGAAAGCTTCTACTTCCTCATGCTACCATAGGATCTAGGATGTGTTTCAGGAATGGGCTTCGGCCAAGAATGTTGACTTCTTGCATCCTCGCAATACTCAGATCTTGGAGTTTCTACAAGAAGGTCTGGATAAGGGCCTTAGTCTCAGCACTCTTAGAGTTCAGTCTTTGGGTCTTTCCGCATTGTGCAACATCTCATGGGCTTTGGATCCTTTGATCTCCAGGTTCTTCAAGGCAGCTTTCAGGTTGAGACCTCCTTCCAGATCTGCTACCCCTCCTTGGGACCTTCCGCTGATTTTCAATTATCTAACTGAGGATCTGTTCATTCCCCTTGAGAGTTTGGAGGCTACCCTACTGATATACAAAACTTTGTTTTTGGTGGCAATTACTTCCGCAAGAAGAATTTCAGAGATTAAAGCATTTTCTACCTCATCTTCTTGCCTGCGGTTCAACCAAGATAGTGTGTCTGAGACCAAAATCTGAGTTTCTTCCTAAGGTGGTCTCTCAGTTTCATCTATCTCAAGAAGTGGTCCTTCCATCATTCTACCCCAATCCTACTTTACAAGAGGAGGTTAGGTGGCAACGTTTGGATGTCATGAACTGCCTGTCTATGTACCTCGCTCGTTCTGAGTCATACAGAAAGACTGACCAATTCTTCCTTTTACCTTCGGGAGTTAGGAAAGGTGAGGCGGCCTCTTTATCTACATTGAAACGGTGGATTTCGTTAATGATCAGGAAAGTGTATATATCTCTAAAAGTCGATCTCCTCCAATGAAGATAAGAATACATTCTACCAGAGCATGGTCAACTTCATCGGCTAATTGGGCAGAGGTTCCATATGATGATATTTGCAGGGCAGCCACCTGGTCTTCCCCGATGACGTTCATAAAACACTACAAACTGGATGTGGACTCTCCTTCCAACTCCTTTGGGAAGAGTGTTCTGTCTACAGTTTCTTTATCCCACTTATATTAAATTTCTTTGCAGCATACAAGTCTGTTTGGTGTCCTTTTGGTTTGTTTTCCCACCCTGTATTTCAGTAAGCTTGGGTATTACCCATAAGTGATGCTGCTATGATTAGCCAGGAATAGAGAACATGTATGACAAACTTACCGTAATTTTCTTTTCCTGGCTATTTCTCATGGCAGCATCAGGGTTCCCACCCATTCTTTTGTTTTTCAGCTTTACAATTGGACTGAGGTGTAAGGGGAGGAGGGACTCTTTATACCTATAAGTCTAATTAATTAATCTAATTCCTGTCCTGTGACTGCTAAGGGAGGAGCTGCCCATAAGTGATGCTGCCATGAGAAATAGCCAGGAAAAGAAAATTACAGTAAGTTTGTCATACATTTTCTCTATTGTATATTTGGGACTTCCATACTTCATGTTATATTGATAACTTCCATCTAAGTCAACCAATATTTATGAAGTTTTTTTTTTTTTTTTTTTAACTCATAAAATGTTGTTCTTAAAGTTAAAGATACATTACACCTACCATATCTACTCCTGGATACTCATTAGAACATATCTAATATATCCTTGTTATCTTGCACTCTGGGCTTTTTAGTGGAAGCCCTTTCTTTCCAGTAGAGTAGTGCTCTCCACCATACCATTTTGCTCTAAATCTGAGAATTTTAATTCTCAAACCATATCTAGCTTAGAAAAAGGCCTAACAAAATGAATAGTGTAGTCCTAATTGTGACAAAATGTCTAGGATATCAATCATTTTGTTATTTTTTTGTAGGGCAAGCATTCAATAACTGTTTCAAAGTTCATAATTATCTAAATTTTCTACATTGGGACCATAAAAAACATTGAAAAAGGAAGACATTAAATCAAGATTTTGACAGGAAGTATAGAAAATTTATTTTACAAGCTAGACAAATTTTCTTTTAATATTTGGACCCTTATTCACTAATAATGGAACACTTCAATCCCATAACAACTTCAGCTGTTGTTAACTACAAAGCATTAGCTGAAGTTATCACTGGCTGCCATTTTTAGAAAAAGAGCAAACTCTAACCCTGGGCCTAGCCTTGTCCCCAGATGTAACTTTAGCTCTAACCCTAGCCAAGCCAAAATCCTAACAGATTCCACTGATCTGATTACTTCAGTTGTTAGCTAACTCTAAACCTAGCCATAAATCTAGCCCTATTAAGTCACATGAGGCTTTTGCTGAAAACCTTACTAGTAAGGAGTCCAACAAAAGATGGATCAGATTGCTTTTGGTGGGCCCTTCAGATCAGAGTAGCTTCACGTGGCAAAAGTATGCACTTAATGGTAGCTACATGTCATGCACATTGTCAGTAAGGAGTTAACCCTTTGCTCTCCATGACGTGCTTTCATTCAGTGGAAATAAGGTTTCCAATCTATGTAATTTGTTAGCAACAGTGCAAATGTTTTCTCCCAACAGAGGTAAAAAAGTGACAAAAATAATTTTGCGTGAACTAGAAGACCAACCTTCATAGGGAGAAATGTTCTAGAAAATTGTTTTATCCATCCATTTTTAGTGCTGGTTCTCCATAATACTAATAAATAGAATGCCCCAAACAATTGAAGCATTTAGCTTGCTGAATGTATGAACCGTGTGTCATCTTTTTCATTTTACAAAAGTGCAGATTTTAATAGAAATTTTAACAAATATTAACAAAGGTGAACATGTAATTGGTACTACGTGATATCACATATTATTTAGTGAGCAGCAAATGTACAAACACTCCTGAGTCGCTCATTTACATGCAATTCCTATAGTGTATGTGTGTGTGTATGTCAAAGAGAAAAAAGATATGAAAGCTGAATCTGGAGAACACTCATATATAATGGGTGTAGACCGAATTTGCCTTCAAATATATATACCTCAGAATAATGAAAGTTACATGTACAGGGGAGGGAGGGGGGAAGACTAGGGTAAACCTTTATTGAAAAGCAAACAAATACGATTTAAGTAAAGTTAAAAAGGCCACAGAAGATGGCCATAGAAATGCCACTACACACTAGGATCCAGACGGTGGGCAAAAAAAGGGTATCGTAGAGTAGACTTTAATAAGGAGCCAAAAGCTCCAGAGTATAAGTATCTGAAATCTAGTGGAGGGGATACCAAACAACGGGGCAGGAGAGGAGAGGCAAATACTGTTCATATAAGTGCTATGGACCCCTAAGTCCGAGATATTAACACAAAAAATGTGTATATAGCACTATATACATGAGAGTCCTAGGGGGTAGAAGGGCTGTGGTTGCTGCCAAGGGCAGGTGTTATAGAGAGTAGGGTACACAGGAGTGAGGGAAATGCTCCAACAAAAAGAGACACACAGACTTGCTGCTACACAGCGCAGCTAGTATCCACACCTTAACCACATACCACACAAACGTCTCAAAAACTTGCCCTGGGCTAGCTGTCTAGCTCACATCTGTGAGTGTCAGAGCTAACTGCTACTTCAAGGCAGCCTCAAGATGTCCCTAACTCCCCAGACAATACAACATGCAAAGTTCTATCAAAATACTTTCCCACCCCTTAGTAGGTAAACCCCATAACAGAGATTCCAAATGTTCAAAGTGTTAACCCATCCAAATAGGAAACCTAGTGGTATTGATAAAAATATTCGACTCAATCTTAGGAATTAGCGTCGGCTCAGATCATTCCAAGTTGAGAATACAAAATCTAGAGGTGAGCATCGGCTCAAAATGAACGCTCAACGCGCGTTTCGGCGTATCTACACGCCTTTGTCAAGAGCTGGAAAGGTAGTGGGCTCATTGCCGGTTTTTGAAGGGGAGAACATGCTCCTATTGGCTGAGAACCGCCAATCACATTACAAGGGGTGTTCCCAAACTGCCCCACGTGGATACTCTTACGAAAGACCTCCCAGTATCGGAACGCCACCCAACAGAATGTAGGGGGCGTTACAGGATTAGATTACGTTTATCATGTACCCTCCTCCCTTAGATACCAGCCACTCCGAAACGGGGGCGGGAGGGAGGGGAGGGAAAACAAAGGAATTCGTTTGAGTCCAGAATTACAAAGTTACGAAATATAAGTTACATTGTAATATAAAACGGTATACCAAAGGGTCCCAGTGTAATTATTCATGCTCACATTAATTAGACTCACATTTGTATGACCGTAAAGCCCGATATTCATAGGGGCCGTAAGAGAAAGTATCAGTATACAGGTAATAGTCAAAGATTAATCAGGCAGTGAATAGCAGAAGATCGGCGAAAATCTCTTAAACAGTGCCAAACGAGCCAGACCTCAGACAATGTATTAATAATTAACTCCTTAGTGGATTTAGACTTTTGAGGTATGGAGAAAAATGGCTCGGTATGATGCCTGATACCATTGGTCTAATGATATATAAAATGATGTTATAGAGCAGTGTTTGATAAACTGGGGCAACCATAGGTTATTGTGGACATTCTTATAGCTTCCACTGGTGCGCAGCAATTTTATTTAAAAATGCATATAGCTTGCACTGATGTGTAGCAATTTTATTTAAAAATGTATGTCCATAGATACCGGATACAAAGTAGTATTCCCATATTTGCTATTATTTGTAAATTGGTAAACTAGTGATGGTGGTTATCAGAAAAAAACCAGTAAAGAATGAGCCAAAGTTTACATGTTATGTTACCAGAACATACATATGGGAGGAGGGGACCAGATATATCCCGGTCAAACATAGTCCCACTGATTATAGTAAGAGGAGAGAGATCCCACCTCCTCCCCCGAGAAGAAAAAATTATATAATGTGTACATAAATTCTTATGATCAGACACTACGGTTGCATTAAATTAAATTGACGGGTCCTCTATCCAAAGAGGTGTAACCGATAGGAAAATAGTGTTTCTGGAAATGGACATGAATCTGACAAATCATGTCATTCAATGTAGTGAAGTAATTAGTCATCATTCTAAAAGGTTATTGATATGCAGAGTTATAAGGCGATGCCCTGGATCTTATAGGGTACGGCATTGATGTATTCATAGAGGATGAGTGGTCTTTAGGCAAATACATAGGTATTAAGGCTAAATAGGGCCCTGAAATGAGGCACCTGTGACAGCAAGGGGTACAAAACCAAGGAGTTGGCTAGATGCCCAAATATATATATATGAAATAAATGGGGTGATGATGATCATATAATATTACTAAACCCCCATTATTTTTTGCCTAGATTAGGTATTTTTTTTTTTTTTTAAAAACTAATAAAATCTGTCAGCATTGAAGTTGCTGTTTAGTGGATAAGTGAGTGTGCTGGATCTTGTAAAATATTCCTATGGTAATAAAAAAAAAACACTTCTTGTGCACTCAGTGATAAGTGTTAATATTTATCTCTGTATCAATATTAAATATTCTTCATACATGGCATAAAAGTGTCCACATGTAAAAAAATATATACACAAGTAACAGTTCAGAATGAATTAATATGAATATGCACAAACATGCATTGAGTTAAAAGTTCATATAGAATTTATTAATTAACCTTGTTACACACCATGATTGTCAATACTTCCTAATTGCTTAGCTAGGTGGAGCTAAACTCAGGAGTCAATCAATTGTCCAGAGCCACCTGACTTTCAATACTTTTCAGTGAGCATTGAGATGTCAGGGATTGGACAGCCACATAAAGTCTGTGCTTGGGAAAAAGTGTAGAGTCTGCAAAAGCTGCAGACAAGAGATCTGCGTCTTTTTCAAGCTATGAAAATGCAAATTTAAATGCATGCATGTTTCCACTGAATTATATCTACTAAATATTGATTTTGTTTTATTCGATTTTGATTTGGGAAGTATAGTGCCCTTTTATGATTTGCTTTGAATTTTACTTTTAAATGGAAGTAAATTAATGTGTGATAATCCTCTTCACAGAGTTATAGTTGAGACAGACTGATATAGACATGGCAGAAAATTCCCCCCTCCACTTTACTGTCACAAGCATCAATGATCAAATGAGCATCACACGGTAAGATTTTTACCTCATTATTTAAACAATGTAAATCAGTTTGATTTAAAAATGATAGTTGTAAAAATATTTTCAAATTCTCCATGAATATTACAGTTTGAATTTCCATTGCAAAACATTACCATTGATTTTATTTGCATGAGCACCTGTTGACTATTTGCAAATGCAAATCATGCTGAAGAGTTTCTTCATCTACATTAGTATCCCCACTTAGAAAATACAAACATATTACAACTTTTGGAACATCTGTTTGGGAAGCTGAAAAACACTTAAATATATTGGGATTATTCATCAAAGAGGGAATTGTGGCAAACTGATAATTTTATGCTAAACTAGCAGGAAATATAGCTGAGATGCAGATTGTGTTTTTATTTGGTTAGTTTGTGGAAACTGTCTTCAAATCTCTGTGTGATTTGTCTTCGATTCAATGACTAAACTCCTCTCCTGTTCTAGAGAGCAGTTGTTGGTTTGATTTTTGTTTTGTTATAACGATTAGCTACTGATATATTTTTTGTTGATTTCATTTTGTTTATTTTAACCCCTTAAGGACCAAACTTCTGGAATAAAAGGGAATCATGACATGTCATGTGTCCTTAAGGGGTTAAATCTGCACTGTCACTTTGTGGTTTGTTTGTTTTTTCTTTATTTCTTTTATTATTATGGTGATGACAATAAGTCGCAAAGCAACTGTGACACATATGCAGAAGAATGCAGCATTTTGACGGACAAGCCCCGTCAGCAGCTTGCATATGTACAGTAATAGGAATTGGTGTTCAACAATTGCATATACATTGTCATCTTATAATTGCATAAATATGAACTTCTATTGTTGTGTGTAGATTTAACATAAGGTTGGTCTCAGAGAATTTGATTTGGTCTGAGTTGCTAAGAGAACAAACAATTGGAAATTTTTACAGACAGAATAGAGGAAGAAGAAACTAAAGTAGAAAGGAAGGATTAGAAGTTTGTAGGTAGTAAGGAGAAGTATTCCTGAGGTTGGTTCCTGCGGGAGTCCTAACCTGTTATGGTTAAGGTGTGGCTCAAGGAGGCATCTAGGTGGGCAGGTTTTGTTTAATTATTGTTGTTCCTCTTTTCCCTTTGGTTTTATTCATTTATTAGTTTTTTAGTTATACATGAGAAAATAGGGATTATCTTTTCTTATAGGCACTTTATCGTTTGTAACGCTTGTCAAGAGGAGGGGAGATTAAGCAAAGTTCTATTTCAGTTCCTTAGATAATTCACCCAGCCAGTCAAAATAATCCAACAGAAGGGCAAACTACACATATCATGGAGAGATGGGAGAACAAAATGGCTGCACCCAAACACTTGAAGCCGGTGCATGGAAGCAAACCATACTAAGTATAAATAAAGGCAAGGGGGAACTAGTATAATCACTAAGATATAGGATACATAACGAAAGTAAAACAGAAAATAAATCATGACAGTGCTGCTTTTATCATTAACCCCTTAAGACCGCAGACAAATGTACAAGTTGTGAACCAAAAAAAATGTAAACAAACCACAGATTTTGACTATATGTCTGTTCGACAATAATTTACCTCTTTCATATTAAATGCACCCACACTTATTATATATAATTTTATTCAGGGGAAACAGGGCTTTCATTTAACATCAAATATTTAGGTATGGAACATAACTTAATATGAATACAATATAAAAAAATGAGAGAAAATAAGATTTTTTTTAAATTTTCTTAGTTCTATGTGACATTCTAACTGTGAATGTCATAATACTGTTTGCTTTTACTGCAATAAAATACACATATTTGTATTCAGCGATGTCTCACGTGTAAAACAGTACCCCCTATGTACAGGTTTTATGGTGTTTTGGGAAGTTACAGGGTCAAATAAAGCATGTTACACTTTTCAGTTTTTTCACATTGAAATTTGCCAGTTTGGTTACGTTGCCTTTGAGACTGTATGGTAGCCCAGGAATGAGAATTACCCCCATGATGGCATACCATTTGCAAAAGTAGACAACCCAAGGTATTGCAAATGGGGTATGTCCAGTCTTTTTTAGTAGCCACTTGGTCACAAACACTAGCCAAAGTTAACGTTAATATTTTTTTGTGTGTGAAAAATGCAAAAAACTAATTTGAAAGTCAATTTTGTCCAGTGTATTGACTAAGTGACTACTAAAAAAGACTGAACATACCCCATTTGCAATACCTTGGGTTGTCTACTTTTGAAAATGGTATGCCATTATGGAGGTAATTCTTATTTCTGGGCTACTATACGGTCTCAAAGCCAACGTAACCAATCTGGCGAATTTCATTGTGAAAAAACTGAAACGCAAGCCTTATATTTGACTCTGTAACTTTTGAAAACACCCTAAAACCTGTACATGAGGGGTACTGTTATACTCAGGAGACTTTGCTGAACACAAAATATTTGTGTTTCAAAACAGTAAAAAGTATTACAGCAAAAATATCGTCCGTGTAAGTGCCGTTTGTGTGCAAAAAAGGAAATAATTTCACTTTCCCTGACGATATCATTGTTATAATACATTTTACGGTTTTGAAACACAAATATTTGTGTTCAGCAATGTCTCCCGAGTAAAACAGTACCCCCCATGTACAGGTTTTATAGTGTCTTGGAAAGTTATAGGGTTAAATATAGCGCTAGCAAATTAAATTCCCTATACTTTCGGCCTGGGTTGTTAGGCAGGTCCCGCAAATTGTAATTAATAAAAGGACCTAATTATGTAAAATTATTACATAAATATATATGTAAAATTATTATATACACACACGTGTGTGGATATATATATGTATATAATTTTTTTACAATAATTTTTATTTATATATAGGTATACATATAGTGATGTATACGTATATACTTAGGTATATATATATATATTATTTTGTTCTACATGTATTTTGATATCAATATATATATATTATCAAAATACAGTTAGAACGAAATTACACACATATATATTTTTAATTTTTTTTTATTTATTTTTTAACGTATTTACATATTTTTTTATTATAAAATATATATATATATATAATTATAATTATGTATATATTTAATCAACATCCTTCTACGTGTATTTTGATATTAATATATATATATATATATATATATTAAAATACACTTAGTGTATGTGTAAATGTGTGTCATATATGTATGTGTATATGTGTATATATGTGTATATGTATATGTGAGTGTTTATTTTATTTTAAACTTTAATTTATTTTTAACAGGGGTTAATAGGGGAGGAGAGGTGCAGAGACAGTGTCAGCCAGTGATTTTACATCACTGGCTCACACACAGGATCAGTGATCACAGTGACAGGCTGTCACTGTGATCACCTCCTGCAGATCACGGTAATTGACCACAGGGGAGGTGCCTGGGTGGCCAGGCATGCCCCACACCGTGATCTGCAGGGGGATCCTGCCTGCAGTTACTATGGGTCAGCCAATAGGCTGACAAATAGTAACTCTGATCGCAGTGACAGGCTGTCACCGCGATCAGATCGCAGGGAGAGGCTGTCTCTGCATTCAGATCGCAGAGACAGCCTCTCCCTGCGATCATACTCTGCAGATTGCGGTCACTGACCGCAAGGGGACTGCCTGGGGGGCCAGACATGTCCCCCGACCGCGATCTGCTGCAGAGAATTCGGCCGGCTCCGTGTGTCAGCCGATTTTAAAATCGGCTGACACATGGTAAATACCGATCGCAGTGACAGCCTGTCACTGCGATCGGAAGCCGCAGACCGCGGTCCCCAGGCACAGGGGGGCTGCCTGGGGGGCCAGGCATGCCCCCCGACGCGATCTGCAGCGGCCATGTGCCGCCAGCCACGTGGGGGGTAAGACCGCCCAGGACGTACTATGCCGTCCTGCGGCGTTTAGAGCCGCCCAAATAAGGACGGCATAGTGCGTCCTGCTGTCTTAAGGGGTTAACAACTTCAACCACTGAGCTCTGGAGGTACTCAGCATTCCAGCATTCACGGACAACCAATTTCTTTCCTTGCTTACTTTTCTGATATTTTACTATTACGCTTTATTTCACACAATAATTTGCTAGGTTATTTTTTTGTTTTTTAGTTTACGCAAAGAAAAGTTTAATCAATTTATTTTTATATTAAAGGATCACTATAAGGTCAGGAACACAAACATGTATTCCTGACCCTATAGTGTTAAAACCACCATCTAGCCCCCCTGGGCCCCTCATGCCTCCATAAATATAGCAAAACCTTACTGTATTCAAGCCTGAAGCTGTAGATCTGCATGCTGTTTGCCTCAGAAAAACAAGCTGTCTTCTGACATCATCAGAAGTGATGGCCTGATCCAATCATAATGCTTCTCCATAGGATTGGCTAAGACTGACAAGGAGGCAGATCAGGGGCAGAGCCAACAGAATTCAAACTCAGCATCTGGCCAATCAGCATCTCCTCATAGAGATTAATGGAATCAATGACTCTCTACCAGGAAAGTTCAGTGTCTGCATGCAGAGGGAGGAGATACTGAATGTTTGGATGCATTTTAAGCAGCCATGACCAAGGAAGAATCTCTAACAGCTATCTGATGAGTGGCCAGTGAAGTTATCACTAGGCTTTAATGTAAACACTGCCTTTTCTCTGAAAAGACAGTGTTTACAGCAAAAAGCCTGGAGGAAGCTATTCTACTCATTAGAAAAAAATCAATAAGCTGTAGTTGTTCTGGTGACTATAGTGTTCCTTTAATCTCCTCACTACCAAGCAGTTTGCCAATAACACCACCAGAATCAGAGTATATTGGGTGCCCTGGAAAGCAATGTTCCATTTTTTTTTTGTCTTAATATGCAAATATAGCACATTACTTATCGTATATAATATTGTTGAGTATAATCTGCATATCTCAAGTTGGACTTTGAAAATCAAGAAAATCACAACTATCCCAGAGTTATTAAAGGGACACTCCAGGCACCCAGACCACTTCTGCCCATTGGAGTGGTCTGGGTGCCAACTCCCACTACCCTTAACCCTGCAAGTGTAATTATTGCAGTTTTTTTAAAACTGCAATAATTACCTTGCAGGGTTAAGTCCTCCCCTAGTGGCTGTCTATTAGACAGCCACTAGAGGGAACTTCCTGCTCTTTCGCACAGGTTTTCTGTGCTAGAGCGTCGCTGGACGTCCTCACGCTGTGTGAGGACCTCCAGCGTCGCTCTATTCCCCATAGGGAAGCATTGAAATTAATTTTCAATGCTTTCCTATGGGGTGTGCTAATGCGCATGAGCGGCATTGCCGCGCATGCGCATTAGGTCTCCTCGGCCGGCGGGCGGGATCAGTCTCGCCCACCGGCCGACGTAAGCAGAAGGAGGAGCGGCGGGGGAAGAGGAAGCAGCGACATGGGACATGTCGCTGCCTCTGGTAAGTCACTGAAGGGGTTTTTACCCCTTCAGTAACCGGGGATTGGGGGGTGGGAGGGAGAGGGACCCTCCAGTGCCAGGAAAACGGATCGTTTTCCTGGCACTGGAGTTTCCCTTTAACTTCACATTTAAATGAGCTCAGACAGGCATTGTTTTTTCAGACTTCACCCTGCATTTCTGCAGGTACCCTTAGCAATGGATACCATTTTAAATAGTGCTTCTTTTTTTAAGTCAATATATTGACCAGTTTTCAACCAAGGACTGAATAGTTTAAACCTTGTGGATCTTGTTGATATGGCACTGGTAAAGATCTGGAAGTTGAAGTCTCTCCGAGAGTATATATATTTATATTATATTTTAATATATCTATCTATATCACCCTATATATATTGTACATGTTGCACATACCATATTGACCTCACATTGCAGCAATGTCTCTTTGGACACACACTCACATAAATACATGCACACACAAACACACAGTGACATACAGACACACACATTGACTGTCACAGTGTGTGATTGACAGGGTTTATCTGACTGTGTATTTCTGACTGAGTTTGTCAGGCATTGTGTATCTAAATATGTGCCTGAAAGTGTATGTCTGGCATTGATTATAATTGTGTCTGTGAGAGTATATATGTGTGTTTGTATCTGGGACAGTGTCTGAAATGTATATCTGTGTCTATTTTGGTGTCTGTGAATCTTTGTGTCTGTAGGCATGTTAGTTTCTTTGTTTTGGAGTGTATATGTGTGGGAGAGCTGCTTCCAGTGTATTGCAGTGTGTTGCATGCATGGGGTGCTGCTTTTGGTCTTGATGTTTATGTTGTGTCTATAGCAAGGCTGTGTTGTTTGAGTGAGTGGAGACTGTGTTTATAAAGGCTGCTGAATGTATGAAGGTCTTTGTCTGTGGGAGGGTGAATGTGTGTTTCTGAGAGTTACTGTGATAAAGTCTGTGTGGAGGTGTCACTGAGTATGAAGGTGAGTTTGGGACATGATTGGTTGTGTAGACTGAGTTGGCAGGTTCAGTTAGGGGGTTGAGTTTGGTGGGTGGCTGTGTATAGGGAGATTATGTGTCTGTGTTCAGCATTCCCGCATACTGTAGTGGATTTTTGGTTTTCTTTTTTATTGTGCAGGGATGGGGTAATGATCCAATCCCTTGATAGTCCATTATGGCTCCCTGGTGGTCCGGTGAGCTGTCAGGCAGATTTGTACCTTTTGGTGGGTGCAGCTCCTTGTGAATGCTTCCTTCTGGCCTCTCACCAATAGAGAGCATTAGCAGAGACCGGCACCCAGTCAGAGGTGCAGACCTGCACTGAGATCAGCCCATCTTCAGAACTTCCCATTAGCACAGGCAGCTTTAGGGCCAAAGCCAGGGAAGCAATTGTACATTGTTTGCTATACAATATAAAGAGATTGAAAAGGAATACTTCAGGGGTAACATACAAAAAAAATAGCATTTGGGGAAATATTCTAAAAGTGGAGCAATGAACAGAACATCCATTATGTGCACATTTACAACTTTACCCAGAATCAGAGTCAATACATCTCAGGGCAGAAAGGTGAAAGGTTGTGCTATACTTCCCAGTAATTAGACTTACAACTCTTGAGATAATGTAGCTAGAGATTAACCATTGATTTATCTCTGAAGTTTATTTTTGATGCAAATCAGTTGAGTATACAGCTGCAATAACAATCACAATTTGTTGAGAAAATTATAATTTCTGCAAAGTATGGCTTGTTTTGTCTTGAAGGATTTGGCCTTTTTTGATTAGTGATAATATTCTTCAATCCAGAAAGGTACATTTAGCTAGTCGCTAGTTTACGGGTACATCATGGAGTCTGATTATCCAATTTAATAGTACCTATTTTATTGACCTTGGAAGGTTGAAAGGCTAATTTAATATTGCTGGGAATCAGGTATATGATGCTGAAATGGGTTACTACAATCCTTTTAAAGGGGAGGAGATTTCCTGTGCAATATGGAGAAGGCTCCCTTCTTGATTGGAGTAAAAGCTGAAAAAAAAAAAAAAGAAGTTTACATACCTGGAGTCCAGCGCTGGGCGAAGCCCCTGTGCTTACTTTCACTTCCCCTCTGACATCACTGGGGCCTCTCGCAGTCCAACTGCGCGAGGCCCCTGTGATGCCAGAGGGGAAGTGGAAGTCAACACAGGAGCTTTGCCCAGCGCTGGACTGCAGGTATGTAAACCTCTCCTAGAGAATCCTGGGAGTGGACTAATTTGGTGGCTCATAGGACATGTGAGTGCTCTGTATGTACAATGCTTCAAACAGAAAACACTGCACATGTATACTCCTACCACCACGACCACTTCTAATCACTGAAGTGGTCATGGCATTTGAAATAGCCCTTCAATCACTGGATTATCTTAATTTTAATAACCTGAATCATTTTGTTGGTTTGTCCTAGCCTTCACTGCTAACTGAATATCAAGATCTTCACTTGATAATCACATTCTTTCTTAAATGTTTTCTGGGTTTCATTATGACAATTGTTTAAAAGAATTTAGCAGAGAGTATGCAGACACTGACATTCATACCACTTACTCTGGAATTTTGCCTCGAGTAAGTATGGTGGTCATGATATTTTCCTTTGCATAGTAAACGTGTTGAATCAAGATTTTTCTACAATTTTCTGTTTCAATCCCAACTTTTGTTCATGGCATGGAAACTTGAAATAGATTACTACAATTATTTAATGGAAAAACCCTTTGCTACATTATCACTTGTCAAAAACAAAATGCATACAAAGAGGGAGATTTTCCATCTTCCTAAGACCAGTGAATCAAGCAAATGGAAATTATATTTTGTATCCCTAATGTACCATGCACTGTTTAAAATGCGATGAACACTTATGACCTTTTTGTTTGTTTTACTGTAAGTTACACATGACCCTTTTATATACTTGACTTTGTTAAAGTAAATTTAAAGAACATTTTGATAAAAAATATAAAGCACTTTTAAAAAAAATAAAAAAAATAACCTAACCTTTTTTTTGTATGGTGATCACCAATGTTTCACAATAACGCATGTTACTTCTGTGGTTACCATTAGTTGCTGTAACCTAGAGATAGTGACTTTTTGTATGTAATCATTAAACAACATAGATGTGAAGTAAATGGACTTTATTTCGACATTTTCTTCTGTATTCATTTGTTTTCTCAATTTGCTGTATAAATATGGGTTATTAGTTCAGCAGTTTGAAACTACCGAACACCGACCACCCTCCTGGCTTGTTAAGTTCAAAAGCATCGTCGATTAAGTGTTCCCTGGGTGGCCGCTGTTCGTATAGCCGAACGCTACGTTGAAAAGAAAACGGCGGCAGTCTTGTTCGCACGAGGGGTGTCAACTAAAATCGGACACTCGACCTCACGAACCACCGCTGAAACTACCGAACACCAGCTTCTCCCACTTACCGAACAGCCAGAAGAGCGGCATTCGGTAGTTATGTTCATGCAGACAAGGGGAACAATCGCTGCTATGAGCCAGGAGGATCTTTTCAGTATTTTGCTCACTTTTCACCTTTTTCCTCATTGACCAACCGCACACCCTGAATTCGTGGAACTGTTTTGGGCAGGAGCCTCGTGTGTGGTCCGTAAAACATGACTTCCACACTTTTCAAGAACCCCTGAACCGATCTGGGTGAAATTTGGATATGTTTGTCCCCCAGATCGGGGCTATCAGGGGATATGTATTTTGTGGGGATACCTTGTGGGGAAAGGGGTGTTCTAACTTTTGGGGAAATTGTGTGCCCTTTGCCTGGAGATAATTGATTTATTCATTAACTTATCTCAATATCTCCCAGGCAGAGGGAAGGCGTGTATTAGTGAAATACTGTATAATGATTGGTTAATGTATTTGTTTGCTATGGGAGGTCCTCTTGCAGGAGGATTTCTCATAAAAGCCGGCTTGTTTTCAATAAAGATCATTCCTGTTACACCCTTCATGAAGTCTAGGCTCATGTTTGGGGGATATTCTATTTGCTGGGAAGAATCGTCTTGGAAGCTGTATTCATCTCTACTATTCCTCTACTCCCTGCTGCAGCTATAATCACTTATGCTCAGCTGTTGAGAAAGGAATAGAAGGCTGCAGTACCATAACCACTGCAGGTCTTAACAATAGACAATCTAAACTGTCTATATCACTGAATATCAGTGCATTTTTTTTTTACCGTCACTGCTCTAAAAACGAATGTCAACAGTTGGTGTAAATCAGCCTGCGGTCACCTCACCTCCAGTGGGATCAAATGACTGTTTTTGTAAATTTGGGTGGATCTGAAAACATGGTTTTATTACTTTTAGTTCTATTATACAATACAGTTGTGAAACCTGTATATTTATTTAAAGTATGATACTTTTTTTTTTCTACACATATTATGTGAATTTGATGCGTTATGGAGACATGCAGTACAGTTGTTAGTGTTTTTCTAGTAGCATTTAACATCAAATCCAGGGACTTAACTACTGAGCCCACCTCATCTCCTCTCCTTGCTCCCCACTATGCAATACACCTGAGTGAGATGTGTGTGGTGGCTAAGTGCAATTGTGCTGGGCATGGATGAGTGTGATTGTGTTGATTGGCTGCGTGTAATAAGTATGTGTGTAGTTGGCAGAGTGTGATTGTGTGTATGTGGGTTTTGGCTGTGTGTGAGTGTGGAGTGATGGCCCTGCTTGGGGACAGATCCCAAAGTATAGCAATACCCTGTGGTAACACTTACATGCTGGATTCACTACCAGCACAATGGAGTCAGTGCTTTGCACACTTTCTCAATAAGTGTGGGGAACCCCTGCAAAGGCAGGGAGGGTGACTGGGCCCCTATATTTCTCCTGCACATCCCTGAGGTCTAGTGGGGCTCTTCCTGCATTGCTCCCAAGTATGACCTTTAGTAATGCAGGAGCTGTAGTGATGTCTTAGTTCCTGGCATTACTGCAGTGGGCCCAAGGGAGATTTGCTACCAGAGCATGAAGAAAAGAGCTCCCTCGCTGCCCAGCACGCTTTATATTTCAGCAGAGTAGGCACATGCATAACTGAGTAAAAAATATGTGGTCCAACATAGTAAGCAATATTTTATTTTTACAGCTTAGCTACTACTAATTTGTAACTTGAACATTTTTGAGTTTTGGCTATATTAAGATTCAAGTAAATTTGGGCCAATCAGCTATACTTCAAATTCTGTATCTTCGATGTGCCATATACCCAAGCAAACAACTAGAACAATTGCCGAACATTTGGTATTCGGGTTTTCCTAAATGGGTGCCAAAAAAAAAAAGAGGAGATGACTGGTGGAATAAGAGATAGTTGATGGATAGGAGTACTGAAAAATCTCTACAAAATAAAATTTCTGTATATATGTTGCAGTACACGGATTGGGTCATTTTCGTATTCTTTTTGGTTTGTCCAAGTGTTTCTCAAAATTGTTATTTTATTAACGAGGTTATATTAAACAACATAAAAACTAGCGGTTTCAGGAAGATAGCACCATGCAGCCTACTAATTACAAGTCTACTAATTACAAATCAATGTTAAGTGAATTTACAATTTCTAATACTTACAGTAACTCAATTATATAATTTTTAATGTAAAATACAATCTTAATTGTAATTTATATTGGCTTATTGTCTGCATTTAACTACCTAGCTTGTCGGGTTCAAAGAGATGATTTGCTGCTTAGTTCGGCCAAATCAACCAGTGTTATATTCTGTTCTCCTGTCACCCCCTCCCCCATACACATACAAAAATCAACCTGCACAAGCTGTACAAACATTAGGGAAATATAATATAATGTCAAGAAACCTTCAAAACAGGTGTTCAATAACTTCAATGAAGCAATGGAAAGAGGAAAATACATTGCTAGCATGAAGTGTCCCCTACCCTTGCAAATTATGTATAACAGAACTAGCAAATACTGCAATATATTAGTCTGCTCAGTTTGAACTCTAGCAGTGCCAAAAATATCCTTCAAATTTTCCCAATATATATATACATATTCAACAAAACAGTCCAAATATATCTAATATATCTAATTTTATTTTAGGAGTCAACTTGATTCATTGTTGAAAATGTATAACTGTTACTTTAAAGACCAAGAGAACCTACACATAACATATGATCAAGTAAGTACTATATGACACCTTTCATTTTTATTTTGTTGACTTACAAATTGAAATAAATAAATGCTAAATTCCTTTCGGGCTCATCATTCTTTTTCTTTAAGCAGTCATCCACTATCAATGCAATTTTTAACTCCTGATTTAATGTCACTATACACAAGTGCATTACCTGACATGCATGGCTTTTTAATAATATTTAATGAGATTTTTCTCAGTTGACCCATAATGTGCTAACATGTTCATCGAACACCAACATCAAATCCTGCCAAATTAACAGTAACTTTTATCTACAAGCATTGTGGGCAGAGGTAGAAATAATGTAGAGGGGGCTCTGCTGCAAGTATTTCTAAACCCTGAGACAGTCACACACACCATAACATGCAGATAGACATAAACACACACACACACACACACAGATACACATAAACCCTGATATACAGGGTATGACATTGCATTAGATTTTTTTTATAATTATATTTTTCAATGTTAGCGAACATTCTCATTTCTACAAATAATCACATGTAAATAAGAATATACACATTTTAATTATAAATATATAAATACATTACATTTTATCTTATGAATTTAGTTAGGGATGGATAAGAGGGAGAAGGTAAGCACTGAGCCCTTCATTGTTAATTGAGGAATCTTTATTTAGTCCTAATGTGCCTATTGTGGTATTAATATTTCATAAAAGTGTACTCATGATTTTCAGTCAATACCCAGGTGTTGAAGCCTTGTTACGGAAGGAAACACTTCTAATTTATTCCAACATCTGAATCTTAAAACCCCCCATAAACAATTAAGCAATTTTCTGTCCTTGATTATAAAATTTATGCAATGATATGAATAATTTCAGGATGAAAGTGGACAAATTGTGGTTTCGGGACTGATAGAGATTTTTTGGGGTGTTCAAAGGCCTATCAGATTTAAAATGCAAGATGAAAAATTATTCTCCTCAGAAGCAATCCAGTTACCAGAAGTCATTGGTTCAAGCATGACAAAAAGGTATTTTTTATTTGTTTTCTTAAAGAAAATAGTATTCTAATTCCTTTTATATCTAAATGTGCTTACTTATTTTCCATAGGTAAATAAACATTGTCCGTTTCCTCGGTTTGGCATGCCTCTCAGCTAGAGGAGTTCCTTTAGCCTCCCTCCGCCTTTTACCAATCCACCCATCTCATTTTCACATGAACGAGCACTATCCATGTTTGAGAAAATATGTGCACGCTCATGATTTTTGCAAATAAAAGCGCAGAAAATTGTGAAAGTCAGCTAAACAATAATGACAAACTGATTCTCTGCATCTCTATATACAGAGAATAAAGAGCAAGTGTAACAATTGACTGTATATATATACATATTGTATGTATACAGTAAATAAAGAGGAGCACTGTGCAGATCAGTGTGTGACTCGGTATATAGCACACTGCTATGAAAGGTAAATCACACTGCCAACCAACGTTTGTGGTTTTTGTAGCAGGACATATGTGGGACAATTCAAAATACAAAGTTATTCTATCAGGATCTTTTTGATATATATCATCTTTACTAATACGATATTGAAAAGAAACTGACAACCAAAAGTTAATCAAGTGCCATAATTACTATGAATCTAAGTGAAACTTAAAGGACCAATATAGTGCCAGGAAAACAAACCTCCCAACCCCCCACCCTCATGGCCCCCCTCCCGCTGGGCTGAAAGGATTAAATCCCTTCAGCCACTTACCTTTCTCCAGTGTCAGACTGCCTTGGCTCCTGGGAACTCTCCTCCTTGTGCCGACGTCGGCGCCTTCTCAATTACTCAATGCTTTCCTATGAACGTCAGCGTCTTCTGACTGATTTTCACAGTGAGAATCGCAGAAGCGGCCTCTAGTGGCTGTCAGTGAGAGGCTGGATTAACCCTCAGTGTAAACATATTTCAGCTGCAGGGTTAAAACTAGAGGGAACTGGCACCCAGACCACTTCATTGAGCTGAAGTGGTCTGGGTGCCTATAGTGTTCCTTTAAGAATTATAGATATGGCATTGTGAGGTTGCTACCTACTTACAATGGGTGGGAAAAAATAGATTGGATGGAGTAGGGGGACATACTTTCAAGCATTAAGGGGTCTGCTTTAGAATCTCTTACTCATGTTTCTAGATTAAAAAGGGGATATAACCCAGAACATTTCAAGAAAACAAAACTAGTTTTATCTAGCCAATGTAAGGATTATGTGGGGGAGTGTGCCTGATCTAATTTATAATAAGTACTGCTCTAGAATTCTTGTGGATATTAAAGAGGGTGCCTATTAAAACACCCACCATGTTGCTATCCAGTGTGAAATAGTGGGGTTACTGAATACTGTATTAGATATCAGAACCCATGGATGTATTGGTGTTTTCTCAGTTTATTGAGATGTAGCATGTAAATAGAAAGATAGAATATAGAAGTATGTATGTATTTTGAAAGGGCACTTTAAAGGGACATGGTCACTCCTTCAACTGATTGAATTAACTACAGTGTCGGCAGTTTCCTGAAGTCTTCCGTCCATTCAGTGTTAAACCATTTTTAATCATTTAATGCTATATGAGAGTAGCCAGCAGGCCATTCACTCTGTGCTGAAGAGGAAGCATTAGCCTGAGCAACAATAGGTAGCTGTGACTGGCTGAAAATGTCATCTGACCACTTTCAGCTGATCACAGTACCCATTGCTGATGTCAATTGGTATGGCTAGAATGAAGTGTGTAATCTCTGCCTTATCCATACCTCCAGTAAGGGCTGGACCTTGGGTAGCTGGAACCCTCATTTAATGTTAAACTGCTCACAAATGACTTAACGTTGAAAAAAGTGACAGTCAGGTAATTCCAGGCACTATAGCTAATCCACTTGGATTAAATGTTTACAGTGCATACAGTGTCCCTATAAGCAACATATCCAATACATCTTGACTAATGGTTACGTTGTCAAGAGTCTAAGTGCTGCCCTTCAGTTCTTTATCAAACTATTTACCAAATACTTGTTTCTTAATAACACAAGTGACTGCCCCTTCCTCAATCTCATTGAGGAAGCAGAATTTACAATTCTATATTATTGGTTTCTGTGATAGGCTGTGCCAGTGACAGGTTGTGCACTGGAGCTAATTTTTCCAGATTAGCTATTTCAGCCTAAAATGTGGAATTATCTTGTTAATTGTCCATAATTTTTGTTGTTTTTATTAAGTCTTGTGGACACTCATGAAGAAAATACATAGCCAATTAGAATGTCTTGAGCAAGCCTAGATCTCTTGTGCCATTACTAAAAAAACATTGCCTAACTTAGTCAACTGGTCCCAACCATAAAGATGTCCATAACTAAAATAGCAAGCAAGTCACTGCTTTCTCTAAGAATCTTCAAGTAAGAAGGAGTAGAAGAGATGTACATGATATGCATGTAAGATATTTGAGATTAGTCACCTATTTCTTCTTTGGTACGTATGACACAGTGTTTCACACAAGAGTTCCATTATGTGTCTTTCATTTATACAGTTGCGCTCAAAAGTGTGCATATCCTTGGAGATTTGGTAATATAAGTATCATTTTTACACACATGAGTGGGCAGGCAAAACACATTTCTTTTAATTATTTTCGGAATTATATTCAACTGTAGGTTACAACAGAATGGCACAATCCTAAAACAAAACATGGCAAGAAAGAAAACATTTAAATGACCCTTGTTCAAAAGTCTGCATATCCTTAGTTCTTAATACTGTGTATTTCCCCCTTTAGCATCAATGACATTGTGCAGTCTTTTGTAATAGTTGTTTATGAGGCCCCTAATTGCAGGTGGTATAGCTGTCCATTCGTCTTGGCAAAATGCTTACAGGTTATGGTTCTGACCATAAAACTCTATTGTGGTCTCGTCACTCGAAATTACAGTGTGCCAGAAGCAGTCAGGCATGTCAATTATTCTGGCAGTTGTCGCTAAAATCTTTCTTGTTCTACCTGACCTTGGCTTGGTATAAAGAGATCCCCAAATTTTCCTCTTCTTAACCCCTTAAGACCGCAGCCAAATGTACAAGTTGTGATCCAAAAAAAAATAAACAAAACCTGGCATTTGCGCTATATGTCTGTCCAACCGTAATTCACCTTTTTCATATTAAATGCACCCACACTTATTATATATCATTTTATTCAGGGGAAATAGGGCTTTCATTTAACATCAAATATTTAGGTATGGAACATAACTTAATATGAATACAATATAAAAAAATGAGAGAAAATAAGATTTTTTTTAAATTTTCTTAGTTCTATGTGACATTCTAACTGTGAATGTCATAATACTGTTTGCTTTTACTGCAATAAAATACACATATTTGTATTCAGCGATGCTCACGTGTAAAACAGTACCCCC